>NC_056725.1:1624668415-1624691003 GCF_019279795.1 Protopterus annectens
TTGTCAGTTGATGGAAGGCACTGAATTATCATGAAAAAAAAACCTAAAATGTCTGCCCGTTTTTGTTTGGAAGATGATTATCATGGACACTGCTGTTTGTTCTTTTGCTGGTGAATGTTGTAGAACACTGAATAATTTTCCTTTTACAGCCAAAGGATGCTGTCTGTTTCTTGAAACAAATGAATATGGAGATTAAAAATTACTAATGTTTTATATTTTTGAATTCAGCAGCATCTTTGTGTGGTCCACTGGTACACATTTTGTGTTATCAGCACAGTAAAGTAAACCATTATGGTGTTCTTCTTCGCCTGACATCACTTCATATGATCTTACTTGGCGTGCGCATTTGCACTTCATAGTGCAGCATTTTTCCAGTGTATGAAATTTGTGCAAGTAAAACTTGTGAATGTCCTGTATAAACTGCTGACCACAGTTCATGCTGTGGTCACTGGTTTCATTAAAGAATTACTACTGGTTTTCTTGTGAACTCCTAGCCACCTTTATTTTATATTTGAGGCCCGACATTTCACCACTGCCAAGCAGAAGTTACTATTTGTTTGTTCCGAAGTAAAGTTTCCCATGCCAGTGGCTTTATGGAGCTTTGTACATTTTTTGTCATTTGCAGATATGCACTGACAGTTTAAGCACTGAAATGATCAGTGCTTTAACTTGGCTTTGCTTCTTGTCACTTTACAAAAATGTGTATCTGCTGCCTTAGAACAGATAGTACTTCACAATTTCAGACTTCTGTGCACATACAAGTTTCCCAGGATACTGACCCCTCCCCAAACAACAAAGCATTGATTCCTCTTGTTCATCATTGGATCACTGTTGCAGTAGCTTAATCCTGCCAGGATATGGCATCTGGCCAGCTTCCTAAGTTTAAGTGCACCTTCCATGCGCTGTAACTGTTGAACAGGTCACGAGTGGTGTAAAATTAATAGTTAAGGTGCTAAACCTTCAGAACTTTCTTGCCATCAAAGTATGCTTTTCACTAGGTGCTTTGAGTGATAAATTGTTGGCTAGAGCTTCTCTAAGGCGGGGCAAATAATTAATCTGTTGGGGAATACCTTACATTACATCAATTTCTTTGAAGAAAAGTTTTGTTTTTCTGTCATTTGCTAAGGGATAGGACTGGTGTTTTAGTGGTTGTCGGTAAACAATTTTACCATACAAGTTGCATTTGTAGTCAGAGCTCCCTGTGTGGAAATGTCTTTCAAAAGTTTAATTTTTGTGAGGAACAAGTTTTACTTTTCTGTCAGTTTGTATAATTAGGGGGCTAGGGCTAGAGGTTTTGGGGTTTGTCATTATAATATTTACCTCAAAACTTACTGTTTTCTGTCAGGTTGTGCCACCAACTGTCTTCTGCTTTGCTACTCATTTATCAAGCTCTTTATTTATTTTTGATAGAGATGTAGACCAGGCTTCTGGCTCTCTGCCTCATCACTGCCCGATCCACAAGAAGAAGAAAATTGTATGGGAGTCTTTGGTCTTCAAGACTGCATCCTCTTTGCCTCTGCCTCTGATGAGTGACTCTGTTGTGGCCATTTCAGGTACCTTGGACCACTTATCAGTTTCTGTTGATCCCTCTGGTGTTGCACCTCAAGAAGCCTTTATGGACTTAGGAGACAGGCACATCCTATTCATGCAAGGAAGGACCACACTATTTTTTTGCTGTCAGGGGAGGGAGTAGATGGTGCTGTACCATGAAGTTGTACCAGGGAGTTAGATTCCCGGGGAAAGGACCTATCCCCATGTCAGTCTTTTCTGGGTAGAAGGGTAGCCTAGGAGAAGAGAAAAGAAGCCCCCAGATCAGACCCAGCAGGGATTTCATTGTCAGAAACATCTTCTGACAAGCATCTTTTCACAGCTAACCCTATTCCTTTTGGTAAAGATGGGAAAACATTTTGACAGATTTGAGAACAAACTCTTATGTCTATTCCTCTTAGACTTCAGAATTGTGAGTTGTCATTCTGACATGTATCTGCTGGCTTATTTTCATAATATCAGAAGGTTAATGGTTGATCTGCCTTTCTCAGTGATTAAGAAATGTCTGCATTCTTCAGTATCATCTATGTCTCAGGCATACCTCTCAACCTGGAAAAATCAAAAATGTAGACAAGGCCCATGAAAAATAGGTACAAATCTGTATGCTGTTTAACATAAAATTTGCATATATAATTATGTAACCCCCCCACACTCCAGTGGGATTGTGGGATACCAACTTTGAAACACAAACTGAACAACAGACAACCAAATGTTAAACATTATATTATTTAGACAACCAAAATATGGCACCAGAGTCCCCCTGCAGCCATTCCAATGTCCCATTACCTGGCTATTTTGCCCCATTTACCATAAACACTAATGTGTGCATACTGCTTTACTTCTACAATGATTATTTGGATTTTATTTTTACACTTTACAGCACAATGCACAAACTAATGGACATCTGCTAAACAAAGCAGTACTGTCTCACAATGAAAATAGACTTGGCATTAAAACTTCTCTGCCCTTGAAACTCACATTCATTAAAACAGCACTGAAACCCACACCACATCCAAAGAAAATGCATCTGGCCAGTGGTGGATAAAGATTACCTTTGGGCTGTTTTCAAATCATTGCCCCCTTGCACACAAAACAAGAAGCATACATATGTTCTTTGATACACCTTCCTGATTTATTAAATTATATTTCTTGTATAATACAGCACACTTGTTAGTGCGTACTATTGTTTGAACATTTTTCCAGTAGGCAATGAAACAAAATGCATGAACCAATAATGACAAAACTGCCCAATTCAGAACATCTCCATCATAAAAATCTACTTACACACACACACACTATATATATATATATATATATATATATATATATAATGTGTGTGTATGTGTGTGGAATGACAGTAGTGTAAGCCATAGGCATCTTGCACAGCTTCTTGCACTTATTTTCAATTTAAGTTTTTTTTTTTTTTTGGGGGGGGGGGGGACAAACCAGGGGCACATTTTAAACATTGCTTGTATACTTTTGGAAAGTTGCTAGAATAAAATGTTGTTACCACCATGCTTTTCACTGGCAAGTCTTGAACCCAGGACCCTGTGCACTACAGTCAGAGCAACATACCACTATGCCAAATCAGCAGTTTGTTTCCTGAAAGATAGGAAGACTGAAACTTAAATGGCTGTCATTTAGTGAATTCAGTTCTCACTTCTCACCATATTTCTTAACCTCTTAGCAAAAAAAACCTGGACAAAGGCAATAATGGGGAATACAGAATTCAGTTCTCACTTCTCACCATAGCTCTCAACTCTTAGCACAAAAAAACTGGACAAAGCCAATAATGGGGAAATACAGCCCCAAAATAGGGACACATTTCAAATACTGATCTTATAAACATAGAAAATTGCTAGAATAAAAGGGTGTTCTTCATGTTTCACTGTTGCAGTCATCACATTTGGGTTATCGGCTTGCAGTAGCCCTCAGTCGGCCAGATTATCAAAGTCTTGGTTCCTGCGTTGGTTGCTGTCTCATCTTCCATGACATCAGGTAGTCAGGGGTATAAAGCATGCAGCCAACGCCATTACAACAGTCTTTCTTGCCGTTCGGTGCCTGAAACAGAAGCAGTTCGCAAGTGCCGGTCGGCCGACTCCTGAAATTTATGTTTTCGAGTTTCAGAACTGAAGTCTTCAACTAAAGCTTCGAGTTTCAGAACTGAAGTCTTCAACTAAAGCTAAGTAACCCGTTGGGGAAACTTTTTTTCTTGCTCTAAACTGATGTCAGTAGTTGTATTTCTTGTGGAAAGCAAATACCTCAAAGATTTTCATTCATACTGTATTCCTTGCCTAGACCCTGACCACAACGTACTTCGCTGTCGGTTTTGTGCCTTATTTAAACAACATACTATTCGTCGTCGGTATATTTACACTTCTAAATATTTTGGTACTCTGTTCAATTATCTAGATTTCTTGTGGAAAGCAAATACCTCAAAGATTTTCATTCATACTGTATTCCTTGCCTAGACCCTGACCACAACGTACTTCGCTGTCGGTTTTGTGCCTTATTTAAACAACATACTATTCGTCATCGGTATATTTACGCTTCTAAATATTTTGGTACTCTGTTCAATTATCTAGATTTCTTGTGGAAAGCAAATACCTCAAAGATTTTCATTCATACTGTATTCCTTGCCTAGACCCTGACCACAACGTACTTCGCTGTCGGTTTTGTGCCTTATTTAAACAACATACTATTCGTCGTCGGTATATTTACGCTTCTAAATATTTTAGCACTCTGTTCAATTATCTAGATACGTCTTCGGTAAGCCATCAGACTACCTACATTCCGAAAAAACGCAAAGATAAAGACCGAGACAGGCCACCTAGGTCCAAAGCTGCCGACGATGTTTCTCCTAAGCTAGTCACCAGTTCGCCGGTACTCAGTGAGGCACTTTCACAGCCCGATACCCGCTACTTCAGATTTGCAGGCCTCTACTGAGACCCATTCGGAGTCCGGTATGCCGCGAGATGCTTCAACCGGTGGAACCTGCGGATGTCTCTACCTTGTATGGGTCCGGAGCCGCTGTGCAGGCACCGGCTTCTGAGGGTGTATTGAGGCCTACTGACTTGCATATTAAACCAACGCCATCTTCTTCTTCTAAGCCCAAAACACTATCCATGCCTAGAAAACTGACGCCCAGACCGCCTGGTCAGGCCTCTATGCCTAAAAAAAAAAAACAAATTATAAGAGTGGCTGAAGACCTTATTACTTTAATCGGTAGAAGCCAATCTTCCCCCTCTAAGAGACCTAGGACTGAATTTGCTTATGATACTTCTGATCAGGATTCTGACATTTCTGTTTCCTCTGATGACCAGGATTTACCCTTATCTACCTATGAGGATTCTGGTGCAGAGGACTCTATTCCCTCTGCTTCCCCTCCAGAGGATTTCTCTTTTGGTGAAACCTTGCATACTCTTAGGGAGCATTTTCACTGGGAAAGCCAGGATTACTCTGAGTCTAAAAAGAGGCTTAGGGATTTCTTACTCCTGCCCCAATACAGGCCTTTAGCTATCCCCCCTGTACTGGAAATTGTTGATGATGCCTTTTCGGAATCTAGCTTGGCCACTGACTCTTTACCTCCTGCTCCCAGAAAACCTGATAGATATTACAGGGTACCTGACTCTCACAAGTTCCTTTTTAAAAATCCTACTGCGGATCCTGAGACCATTTCACAGGGACCCAAGGGCATTAAGGCTACTACTGCCAGAAATCCTACCCTCTGATAGAGATTCCAGGGCGCTGGATAGATGGGGTAAGAAGGTATACACTTCTGCAACCTTGGCCATTAGGGCCTTAAACTGCCAGTTTCATATGTTAAAAGTAGCAGCAGTATGTTATTGGATTGCTCAAACAGAAAATGATGTTGATTCCTGACTGTGCTGAAAATAAGGATTTACAGGATTTAATGCATTCTGCTGAACAAGTTGGAAAACATACTTTGCAATGTGGTTTTGATTCACTAGAGGCATCTTGCAGGGCTGCTGTCGCTCTGTCTGTACTTAGAAGGCATGCTTGGATCAAGGAGCATTCTTTGCCAGATCATGTTAAAGCTAAATTGCTGGATGCTCCCTTAAATCATGACCGCCTGTTTGGCAACAAAGCAGAAGTACTTAAAAAGTTGGAGGAAAAAGCTAAATCTATACAAACTGTTAAAGATTTCCTGCAAGTACAGTCTCCAAGATTTAGTAGGCATTGGCCCTCTAAGAATTGGTACTTGCCTGCCTCTTCCAGCCTTCTCAGTCCAAACCCAGAACCAGCAGAACACCCAGGCTTCAGTCCCAAGGTACGTACAGGACTAAGCAGTGGGGAGCTCCCACTTCCAAATCAGGGAGTAGTTAGACTCCTCCTATGGTAAATTGTCTCAATGACTTAACTTCCAAGCCCTTCTCAACTGACTGCTCCTTTAGAGGGAAAGATTGCTCTGCAGGCAAAAAACTGGGAACTCATTACCCAGGACAAATGGGTTTTAAATATAGTATCCCAAGGATACAGATTTCACTTCCACACATTACCAATCCCAAACAGTTGGCTAGATCTACCCCCAAATCAGTGGGCAGAGGCTCAAAAGCAAGTAGTCTCTCCCTTAACTATAAAGGCTATTCAGACTGTACCAGAAGAGGAAAAGGGACAAGGTTTCTACTCAAGACTTTTCCTTGTTACCCAGAAAAGACAACTCATGGTGTCCTATCCTGGACCTTTCTATCCTAAACACCTTTTTGGTAATCCCAAAATTCAAGATGCTAACTCTTCACCAGTTGCTAGGCAAGGATGCCTGGTTGGCAACACTGGATTTAAAGGAAGCCTACCTAAACATCCCAATCGGGGAATCTTGCGGATGATACCTATGCTTCAAAGCGGGTCTATATTAGATCAGCGAACGCTGATTGATCGAACTTATGTAAGCGAAAGCTTAAAATATCAAAGCAACAGAAACCCAAATTTTTTCTTAGGGAAAGAATTCGGTTGTCTGTTTCTGTTGCTTTGGTATTTTCAGTGCTGTAGCGGAAAGTTACGGGTCGGGTTCAGGTAAGTGTGCGATTGTGTAGAAATGAGTGTTAGGGCGGTTTAGGTGAGTTAGGGTTAGAGCGCGGGTTAGGTATGTGTGTGATTGTGTGGACGTGAGGGTTAGGGCGGGTTAGGTGAGTTAGGGTTAAGGAGCGGGTGAGGTGAGTGTGCGATAGTGACGGACCTTAGGGTTAGGGTTTGGGTTAAGGTAAGTGGATAGTTAGTGGTGTGTGTATAGTTTAGTGTAGGGTTAGGTGTCAGATTTTAGGTGTATGTTTGTGGATTGCTGTTTATTTGGTGTGCTTGTGTAAAAAATCACTGTTCTGACAGTTCGAGATTGTAAGCTTTCGCTTACATAAGTTCAATCAGTCAGCGTTCGCTGATCTAATATAGACCCTTCAAAGCAGGCTACATGCACTATCGATTCTCTGCACTGCCCTTTGGCTTGTCTACTGTGCCCAGGGTATTCACAAAGTGCCTACTCCAGTCATTGCATTTTGCAGGCAAAGAAATATTCATATATACCCATACCTGGGCGATTGTCTAATTCAGGCAGAAAGCCAGGACATACTTCTGAATCATCTGGCATTTGTACAAAAGGTGCTAATTTGTCTGGGGTACACCATAAACGAAAAGAAATCACATCTTGTACCCTGTCAACAAATTATATTCCTGGGAGCAAGCTTGAACACAACTTCCCAGATGGCTTTCCTCACGCCAAAGAAACAAATTCATTTGACAGCTTACTTCAAACTAATGGCCACAAAAACCCTGCTATCTGCAAGGCAAATACTGCAATCCTTGGAGTTCATGGCCTCCAGCATTCTCCTAATTCCATATGCAAGACTGCATATGAGGAAACTACAATGCTGTCCAAAAAGCCTATGGTGTCAACATTCTCAGGATCTAGAAGCAATGATTCCCATCATACCTTGCCTACAGTTAGAGTTCCTTTGGTGGGCAGAGGCCTGCCACCAAAATAAGGGACTACCATTCACTCTTCCCCCTGCCGTCCAAACCCTAACAACAGACCCATCAGACTGTGCATGGGGGGCTCACCTGGCAGGGAAGTGTATTCAGGGCAAATGGAACCCAAGTCAAATGCACCTACACATCAACCAAAAATAAATGTTAACTGTACAGAATGCTCTGACAGCCTTCAAGGACCACATTCTTCCAGGACAATTAATGGTAAAGGCGGAAAACACCACTGTTATGTGGTACATAAGCAGGGGGCTACCCATTCATACCCCCTCTGCGGACTAGCCATGGCTTTGTGGAACACAGCCTTGAGTTACCAAGTGCATCTACAGGCTCAGTTCCTTCCAGGAAAGCTAAATACACTGGCAGACGAACTAAGCAGAAATCTCATGGACCTACACGAGTGGAAACTGGAACCAAAGACCTTCAACATGTTGATAAACAAATGGGGGAGCCCAGATATAGACCTGTTTGCCTCCCCCCAGAACTACCAGTTGGACAAATTCTGCACAAGGACTCCCCACAAACAAGCTTGGAAAGTGGATGCCCTGTCCCTCAACTGGAAAAATCTATCAGTTTATGCCTTTCCTCCTCTGCCTCTCCTCTCCAAAGTACTACTAAAGATCAAACAGGACAAACCAAGGACGATACTAATTGCACAAGACTGGCCATGCCAACACTGGTACCCCTCTTGCGTAGTGTGTCACTGCTAGCACCATGGCACCTGCCACAGACCCCTACCCTGCTGTCCCAGCAGGAGGGCCAGATTCTGCATCCTCAACTTCAAACACTGAACCTGGCAGCCTGGCTAATTACCTGATCTTTCTGTTACCATCCCTCAATAACAGGTGTTGGATGTCATTCTGGAGGCAAAGATGCCTAGTACTAGAAAATCTTATGCTGAAAAATGGAAAATATTCTGTTCCTGGAACCAAACTCAAGGGATGAGCACAGCAGCACCCAATTTACCTCAGATTCTTCAATACTTAACTGAGATGCTTCACAAGGGCATTTCCTTTTCCTCCATCAAAATTCATGTCTCAGCCATTTCAGCTCATTATAACACAGAACCACCCCTCTTCTCTCATCCACTGCTCAAGCAGTTCCTCAGAGGGGTCAAAAACTTAAGACCACCCAGGAGAGCCCCAACTCCAGCCTGGGACCTTAACTTTGTATTGGAAAAACTCACTCTACCTCCTTTTGAACTAGCTGCAAGTGCAGAGTTAAAATTCCTTTCATGGAAAACTGCCTTTCTTTTAGCAATCACTTCAGCAAGAAGGGTATCTGAATTACAGGCCCTTATGGCAGTGGAGCTTTTCATAATCTTTCATGCGGACAGGGTGTCCCTCAGGACTAATCCCTCCTTCATGCCCAAGGTAGTATCTGTTGTGACTCTTAATCAGTCCATTCATTTGCCAACCTTCTTTTCTAATCCACAGAGCAAAAGGGAACGGATACTGCACTCCTTAGATGTGCACAGACAACTTAGATTTTACTTGGACTGGACTAAGCCTCAAAGGAAATCTGAACATTTGCTGGTGGCATTTGCTGCAGGGGCAGAGGGGAAGGCGATTTCAAAGCAAACCATTTCTAAATGGATAGGCCATTGCATTCATTTCTGCTATAAACACCATGGAAAACCTATCCCACAGGGGATAAGACCACACTCAACCAGGGCTGCATCTACCACTACAGCCTTTCTTAGAGGTGTCCCTACCAGGGACATCCTTGAAGCTGCTACCTGGAGTTCTGTGCATACTTTCACCAAGCATTACCATTTGCCAATTTTCTCTAAATCCAGAGCTGGTTTTGCCACTGCAGTCTTGCAGGGCCTTATAGCTGGTCCTAATGCTATCTAAATTCCTCCTCCCATCCTTAGCTTTGGGAATCTACCCAAATGCCCAAATGTGATGACTGCAACAGTGAAACACGAAAACATAGTACAGATGTTCTTCGTGTTTCACTGTTGCAGTCATTACATTTGGGTAATCTGATGGCAGGTTGCCCTCAGTCTGCCTGAATTCCAGAGTCTTGGGTCCTGCGTCAGTTGCTGTCTTCTCTTCCGTGACGTCAGGTCGTCAGGGGTATAAAACATGCAGCCGACGCCATTTTCTTCAGTCTTTCTTGCCGCGCGGTGCCTGAAGCAGAAGCATTTTGCAAGTGCCGGTCGGCCAACTACTGAAATATTCGAGTTTGAGTTTCAGAACCGAAGTCTTCACTAAGGCTAAGTACCCCATTGGGGAAACTTTTTTCTTGCTTTTTACCGATGTCAGAAAAAGTTAATAATTGTATTACTTGTGGGAAGCAAATACCTCATAAGGATTTCCATTTATACTGTATCCCTTGCCTAGGCCCTGATCACAACGTGCCTGGCTGTCGGTTTTGTGCTAGATTTAACCAACGCACTATTAAGCGTCAGTATATTTTTGCATCAAAGTATTTTGGAAACGGATTTAACTACCCAGAAATTTCGTCGGATAGCAATCCGACTACCAGAGTACATAAAAAAACGCAAAGAAAAGGAGAGAGAAAGGCAGTCGAGATCCAAAACCGACGACGAAGCTTCTCCTAAGCCAGTCGCCGGTACTCAGTGAGGCGCTTTCGCAGCCCCTGATACCCGCTACCTTCGAGTCGCAGGCCTCTACCGACACCCATGTGGAGTCCGGCATGCCGCAAGATTCTCATAGTATTTGACCGGATGTATTTCCCTTGGATGGGTCCCGAGCCGCTGAGCAGGCACTGGCTTCTGAGGGGTGTATTCAGACCTCAACATTTGTATATCAAACCGACGACAGCTGCAAAATCAAAAACAAAAGCAACTTCTAAAACCAAAAAAACGACACCTGAGCCATGTGCACAGTCCTCTATGCCTAAAAAACAGATGATCAAAATGGCTGAAGACCTCATTACCTTGATCAGGGGTACCCATACCCCTCCAGATAAGAGGCCTAGGCAAGACACTGATTATGAATCTTCAGATCAGGTTTCTATTTCTTCTGATTCCTCTTCTGATCAGGAATTATCTTTACCTCCATATGAGGATTCTGACGCTGAGGAGTCCATTCCATTTACATCTCCTCCTGAGGATTATTCATTTGGAGAAACCTTGCATACTTTGAGGGAGCATTTTCACTGGGAGAGTCAAGACTTCTCAGAATCAAAAAAGAGACTTGGGGATTTCCTTCTTCTCCCTCAACACAAGCCTTTAGCCATTCCTCCTGTTTTAGACATTGTGGATGATGTGTTTTTGGAGTCAAGCCTGACCCCTGACTCCTTACCTCCGGCTCCCAGTAAGCCTGACAGATATTACAGGGTTCCCTGACTCACATACATTTTTATTTAGAAACCCTGCTGCTGATCCTGAAACTATTTCACAGGGTCCAAAGGGAGTTAAGGCCTCAACAGCAAAAAATCCTACCCCCTCTGACAGAGATTCAAAGGCTCTGGACAGATGGGGAAAAAAGGTCTATACATCTGCAACCTTGGAAATCAGGGCCTTAAACTGTCAATTTCATATGCTTAAGTACCAACAACATGTTATGGGATTGCTGAAACAGAAAATTGTTGATTTCAGAATGTGCAGAAAATAAAGAATTGCAGGAAATTATTGCATGCAGCTGAACAAGTTGGAAAGCATACTTTGCAATGTTGTTTTGATTCTTTAGAGGCCTCCTGCAGTGCCGCAGTTACTGGATCTGTGATTAGGAGGCATGCCTGGTTAAAGGAACAAAATCTGCCTGATCATGTTAAAGCTAAATTGCTATATGCACCTTTACAGCATGACTCTCTGTTTGGTATTAAGGCAGAAGAAAATGGAAGACAAAGCTAAGTCTGTGCAAACTGTTAAAGACTTCTTACAAGTGCAGCCACCAAGATTCAGGAGACACTGGCCTACAAAAAATTGGTCCTTTCCTGTGTCAGACAGTGCTCAAAGGGGCAAATCCAGATGCCCTAAGGGTTCCAGATACCAGATGCAAGACTCATACAGGTCAAAGCAATGGGGCGCATCCACCTCCAGATCTGGAGGAGATAAAGTGCAAACCTACAGAAAGCAATCCCAATGACTTCCCTCTGCCTACACCAAGCACTTAGGGGGAAAACTAGTACTTTTTGCTCAAAATTGGCAGTTAATAACCCAGGACAAGTGGGTACTAAACATCGTATCACAGGGATACAGATTCCATTTCCACACTGCCAATGGCAAATGGTTGGCCAGATCTGCCAAAAAATCAATGGGCAGAGGCACAGAAACAGGTTACGTCACTCATGGGCATGGTGGCCATTCAGACAGTACCAGAACAGGAAAAAGGACAAGGTTTTTACTCAAGACTGTTCTTGGTGCCCAGAAAGGACAAGGCCTGGTGGCCAATACTGGATTTATCAATTTTGAACACACACCTGGACATTCCAAAATTCAAAATGCTGACTTTGCAGCAGCTTCTGACCATGCTGGGCAAGAAAGCTTGGCTGGTGACTTTAGACCTAAAAGAGGCATACCTGCATGTCCCAATAAGACAGTCGTGCAGAAGATACCTCAGATTCAAGACTGGCTTAATGCATTACCAACTCTCTGCACTGCTATTTGACTTATCTACTGCGCCCAGGGTCTTTACAAAGTGCCTGGCACCAGTAATTGCATTTTGCAGACAAAGACGTATACAAGTATATCCTTACTTGGATGACTGTCTCATTCAAGCAGAGAACAAGGACACTCTTAAACACCTGGCGTTTGTGAAAAGGCTTCTAACATGCCTAGGGTACACAATAAATGTAAATAAATCACAACTGGTACCCTCTCAAAAGATAACATTCCTGGGTGCAAGCTTGAATACAACTGCCCAGATGGCTTACCTCACGCCAGACAAACAAAGGCAACTTGACTACTTACTTCAAACTTATGGCAACAAAAACCCAGTCTTCTGCAAGACCAACTCTGCAGGCTCTGGGCTTCATGGCATTCTACATCCTGCTAATTCCATATGCAATACTGCATATGAGGAAACTTCAATGGTACCTAAAAAGTTTATGGAGTCAACATTCACACAGTCTGGAAACAATGATTCCTCTCATTCCCTGCCTGCAACAGGAGTTTCTATGGTGGGCAAGGGCCTGTCACCAAAACATGGGAAGGCCCTTCACTCTACCCCCTGCCAGCCAAACCATAACAGATGCATCAGATTATGCCTGGGGGGGCCCACATGGCAGGAAGATGCATTCAGGGCATATGGGCACCAAAGCAAATGCATCTACATATCAACCAAAAGGAGATGCTAGCTGTTCAAAATGCCCTAACAGCCTTCAAGGACTTACTTCATCCAGGACAACTACTGATAAAGATGGACAACACCACAGTCATGTGGTATATAAACAACCAAGGGGGCACACACTCATACCCCCTTTGCAGATTAGCCATGGCATTGTGGGACACAGCTTTGACCTACCCAATACATCTTCAAGCTCAATTCCTGCCAGGAAAACAAAACACTCTGGCAGATGATTTAAGCAGAAACCTTATGGATCCTCACGAGTGGAAACTAAATCCACAAGTCTTCAGCATGATAACAGAGAAATAGGGGAGCCCAGACATAGATCTATTTGTCTCTCTTCAAAATTATTAATTGAAAAGATTCTGCACAAGGACTTATCACAGACAGGCATGGAAAGTGGACGCCCTATCCTTCAGTTGGAAAAACCTATCAGTTTATGCCTTTCCTCCTCTGCCTCTTCTACCCAAGGTCCTCCTAAAAGTCAGACAAGAAAAGCCAAAGATGATATTAATTGCCCAGGACGGGCCACGCCAATACTGGTACCCAATCCTAAGGAACTTCTCTCAGTACCATGCTTGGACCTTGCCTCAAAGACCACAACTACTGTCCCAGCAAAACAATCAGATCCTGCACAATCAGCTACAGACTCTGAATCTGGCAGCATGGCTAATCATGTAATCATACAAACGACACCTCTCAGTAAAGCTGTGATGGATGTCATTTTGGAAGCCAGAAGGCCTAGTACTAGAAAATCTTATGCTGACAAATGTAAGAGATTCTGTGCTTGGAATCAAGAACAAGGAACTGATGCAGCAGAACTACATATTCCTCAGATATTACAATACTTAACTGAGATGTTTGATAAAGGCCTATCTTTCTCATCAATCAAAATCCATGCCTCTGCCATTTCGGCTCATTACAATACAGAGCCACCAATCTTTTCTCATCCTTTACTAAAGCAGTATCTTAGAGGAGGCAAAAATTTAAGGCCTCCTAGAAGATCACCACTACCTGCATGGGACCTCAATTATGTGTTGGAAAAGCTCACCCTGCCTCCATTTGAACCAGCTGCTACCGCTGACATAAAGTTCTTATCATGGAAGACAGCTCTGCTACTAGCAATTACTTCAGCAAGAAGAGTTTCAGAGCTACAGGTCCTTGTGGCTGTAGAGCCTTTTATCATATTTCACCCAGACAGGTTGTCTCTGAGGACAAATCCTACTTTTATGCCTAAGATGATTTCCAGTGTGGCTCTTAACCAAACAATTCATCTGCCAACGTTTTATCCAAGTCCGCAGAACAAAGGGGAGAGAATTCTCCATTCCTTGGACGTACACAGACAACTAAGATTCTACTTGAGCAGGACTAAAACTCTAAGAAAAACTGAGAAATTACTAGTGTCATATGCTGCAGGATCAGAAGGAAAGGCTATTTCAAAGCAGACAATTTCGAAGTGGATAAGCCAATGCATCCGATGTTCATCGTGTTACACTGCTGCAGTCATTACACTTGGGTTATCCTTCCGTCAGGCGGTTTCCCAGTCGGCCTGAGTTCCAAAGTCTTGGTCTGGCGTCGGTTGCTGTCGCTTCCTCCCTGATGTCAGTGCGACAGGGGTATATAAGATACAGCAGACGCCATTTTCTTCAGTCTTTCTTGCCGCGCAGTGCCCGAAGCAGAAGCAGTTCACAAGTGCCGGTCGGCCGACTCCTGAGATTTTCATTCCGAATCCAGAACCGAAGTCTTCTACAAAGCTAAGTACCCCGTTGGGGAAACTTTTTCTTGCCTCAGACCGATGTCAGTAAAAGTTAATAACTGTATTTCATGTGGAAGCAAATACCTCATAAGGATTTCCACTCCTATTGTATTCCATGCCTAGGCCCAGACCACAACGTCACTGGTTGTCGGTTTTGTGCTAGTTTTAACAAGCGCACTATTAAATGTCGGTTTGATTTTGCCCGACATTATTTTGGCAGAAAATTCAATTACACCATGCCGTCGGAACTCCCAACGACAGGATTACATAAAAAGCGCAAAGACAAGGACAGGCATCCGAGGCCCATAACTGATGACGAGGCCTCTTCTAGGCCGGTCGCTGGTTCTCCAGTTTTCACTGAGGCGCCTACTCAGCCCCTGACGACTGGTTCCACAGAACCACAGACCGCATCTGACTCCCACGTGGAGCTGGCTGGGCCTTCAGACGCTACATGTTTTCATCCTACCGAAATTAACCCATCTGAGGCTACCGAAGTAGCTGAGCAATCCACAGCCTCAGAGGGTGTCTTCAGACCTACCCAGTTAACTATTAAACCCTCTACTAAGTCTAAGGCCCCCTTAAAAACAAAGAAACAGATTCAGCATTTTCCATCACAGGCTTCCATGCCTAAGAAACAAATGCTCAAAATGGCTGAAGACCTAATCACCCTGATCAGGGGGTCCCATCCCCCTCCTGATAAAAGGCCCAGACAGGATGCAGACTATGAATCTTCCGACCAGGTGTCCATTTCTTCAGATTCATCCTCAGACCTAGGATATTCCTTACCCCCTTATGAGGATTCTGATGCTGAGGAATCAATTCCATCAGCCTCTCCGCCTGAGGACTACTCCTTTGGGGAGACATTACATACCATGAGGGAACACTTCCATTGGGAAGGCCAGGATTACTCAGAATCCAAGAAAAGGCTCAGAGACTTCCTTTTATTGCCTCAACACAGACCCCTTGCTATTCTGCCAGTGTTAGATATTGTGGATGATGTCTACACTGAATCCAGCTTAAACTCTGACTCCTTACCTCCAGCCCCTGTTAAACCCGATAGATATTACAGAGTCCCTGACTCTCACAAATTTCTGTATAAAAGCCCTGTTGCTGACCCTGAAACTATTTCTCAGGGACCCAAGGGGATTAAGGCCTCATCAGCAAAAAACCCAGTTCCCTCTGACAGAGATTCCAGAGCATTAGACAGATGGGGAAAGAAAGTATACAAGTCTGCAACCTTAGCAATGAAAGCCTTAAATTGCCAGTTTCACATGCTAAAATATCAGCAATTTTTGGTGTCTCAGTTAAAACAAAAAAATGCTTCCAGATTCAGATCCTCCTAATTTTAAAGAAATGCAGGATTTATTGCATGCAGCTGAACAAGTGAGAAAGCTTACTTTGCAATGTGGTTTTGATTCTTTAGAGGCCTACTGTAGAGCAGCAGTTGCAGGCTCTGTCATTAGAAGGCATGCTTGGTTAAAGGAACATACGTTACCAGATCATGTTAAAGCAAAAGTATTGGAGCACCTTTACAGCAGGATGTGTTATTTGGAGTTAAGGCAGAAGAGGTATTAAAGAAAATGGAGGATAAGGCAAAATCTATGCAAATGGTAAAGGATTTCTTACAGGTTCAGCCACCAAGATTTAGCAGAAATTGGCCAACAAAGAATTGGTCCTTTCCGGCTACAGACAGACCTCAAAGAGGCAGATACAGACGTCCGAGAGGTAGAGGTCAACCACAAGGTCCTTACAGGCCTCAGCAATGGGGCGCACCAGGCCAGAAAGAAGGGGAAGACAGGCCCCAACCATATAAAAAGCAGCCTCAATGACTTCCCATTACAGCTGCCAGACACCTCTCTCTTGGCAGCCCCCTTGGGAGGAAAACTAGCACTTTTCTATCACAATTGGCATTGGATCACCAAAGACAAATGGGTTCTCAGCATTGTATCTCAAGGTTACAGGTTCCACTTTCACACTCTGCCAAGGTTAAAAGGAATGCCAAATCTGCCACCAAATCAATGGGCAGAGGCTCAAAAACAAATTACAGCACTCATGGAAATGGGAGCTATTTAAGAGGTACCACCATCAGAGCAAGGACAAGGATTTTATTCAAGATTCTTTCTGGTTCCCAGAAAGGACAAAGCCTGGAGGTCCATTCTGGATCTTTCTTCTCTGAACATATACCTGAATGTTCCTAAATTCAAAATGTTAACACTACAGCAGCTTCTTCCCATGCTGGGCAAGAAAGCGTGGCTCGTGACTTTGGACCTTAAGGAGGTATACCTGCATGTCCCTATCAGACAAAGCTGCAGAAGATACCTCAGATTCATAGCAGGTTCAATGCACTATCAGTTTTCTGCACTACCCTTTGGCTTATCTACTGCGCCCAGGGTCTTTACAAAGTGCCTGGCACCAGTAATTGCGTTTTGCAGACAGAAAGGAATTCAAATTTATCTGTACCTGGATGACTGCCTGATTCAAGCAGAGAGCAAGGACAATCTTCTACAGCATCTGGCGTTTGTAAAACAGTTATTAAGTTGCCTGGGGTACACAGTAAATGAAAAGAAATCAAAACTAGTGCCCTCACAAGAGATAATATTCCTTGGTGCCAGCTTGAACACAACGGCCCAGATGGCTTATCTCACGCCAGACAAGCAAGGACAACTGACTCAATACTTTCAGTTGATGGCAACAAAAACCCAACTCCCTACAAGAAAAATTCTGCAGGCCTTGGGTTATATGGCATCCTGCATACTACTAATTCCATATGCCAGACTGCATATGAGGAAACTACAATGGTACCTAAAGAGTGTATGGTCTCAACACTGTCAAAGTTTGGAAACAGTTATACCACTAATTCCTTGCCTTCAGCAGGAGTTTCGATGGTGGGCTCAAGCTTGTCACCTCAACAAGGGACAGCCTTTTACTCAACCCACAGCCAGGCAAACACTGACAACAGATGCATCGGATTACCTGGGAGCACACATGGCAGGAAAATGTATTCAGGGCAAGTGGCCCGCAGAACAAAGGCATCTTCACATCAATCAAAAAGAGATGTTAGCTGTACAAAATACCCTTATAGCTTTCAATGACATGCTGCATCCAGTACAACTATTACTAAAAACAGACAACACCACAGTTATGTGGTACATAAACAAGCAAGGGGGCACTCACTCCTACCCCCTCTGCAGACAAGCCATGACCTTGTGGAACACAGCTCTAAACTATCATGTTCATCTTCAAGCACAATTCCTGCCAGGAGAGGAAAACACACTAGCAGACGACTTAAGCAGAAACATCATGGATCCCCACGAATGGGAATTGAATCCACAATTATTCAGAATGATAACGCAAAAATGGTGAAGCCCGGACATACATCTGTTTGCATCCCCAATGAACTGCCAGCTACAGAAATTCTGCACAAGGAGTTGCCATCCACAAGCATGGAAAGTGGATGCCCTCTCATTCAGCTGCAAAAACCTACAAGTATACGCTTTCCCTCCACTACCTCTCCTTCCAAAGGTTTTCATAAAAGCCAGACAAGAAGAGCCAAAGATGATCCTGATTGCTCCAGACTGACCACGCCAGCACTGGTACCCAATCGTAAGGAATTTAGCACAAGAACCACCCTGGATATTGCCTCAAATCCCACATCTGGTGACTCGGCACAGCAATCAGATACTTCACAGTCAGCTACAGACCTTAAACCTAGCTGCATGGAAAATTCCTTAGTCAAGCAAGCAATGCCTTTCTCCAAAGCTGTTATGGATGTCATTCTGGAGGGCAGAAGGCCTAGTACCAGGAAAGCCTATTCGGATAAATGGAAGAGATTCTGTGCCTGGAACCAGGCTCACAGCCTTGACCCTCTTGTCCCAAACATTCCTCAGATTCTACAATACTTAACTGAGATGCTGGACAAAGGTCTCTCTTTTTCATCCATCAAGATCCACGCTTCTGCCATCTCTGCTCATTACAACACGGATCCTTCAATTTTCTCTAATCCGTTGCTAAAACGGTACCTCAGAGGGGATAAAAACACAAGACCGCCCCGTAGAGCACCTACTCCAACTTGGGACCTCAACTTTGTTTTGGAAAAATTAACTTTACCTCCCTTTGAGCCAGCTAACACTGCAGAATTAAAATATATTTCTTGGAAGACTGCTGTGCTCCTGGCAATAACATCAGCTCGAAGAGTTTCAGAATTACAGGCACTAATGGCAGTGGAACCTTTCCTCATTTTCCACCAGGACAGGGTGTCCTTAAGAACTAACCCTATATTTATGCCAAAGGTGGTTTCAAGTGTGGCTCTAAACCAAACTATTCACTTGCCAACTTTTTATCCTAAACCACAGAATAAAGGGGAGAGACTACTGCATTCTTTGGACATTCATAGGCAGTTACGCTTCTACTTGGACAAAACCAAAGCTTTCAGAAAATATGAGCAACTACTGGTAGCACATGCTGCAGGAGCACAGGGAAAAGCCATTTCAAAACAGACCATTTCAAAATGGATAGGACATTGCATCCGTTTCTGCTACACACACCATGGGAAACCTATGCTTAGCAGCATTAGAGCTCACTCCACCAGGGCAACAGCCACTTCAACTGCCTACCTCAGAGGAGTGCCTACCAAGGACATTTTGGAAGCAGCAACATGGAGTTCTGTGCATACCTTCACCAAGCATTACCATCTGCTTTTATACTCTAAATCCAGAGCTGGCTTCGCCACTGCTGTGCTGCAGGGCCTTATAGCCACACCTAATGCCTTATAGAACCAGCCACCCTACCTCAGCTTTGGGATTCTACCCAAGTGTAATGACTGCAGCATTGTAATACGATGAACATAGTACAGTTTTGTACCTACCATAAATGTAGATGTTCAAGTGTATACACTGCTGCAGTCCAGGTTACCTCCTCCTTCCTCTTACTTGCTGGTACGTACCTATGTCTTCTACCCTTTACTACCTATGGGGAGTATTTGCTGGTAACTGAAAGTTGTTGTTTGCTTTTCTTATGTTTTACTAGCAATTTGTATTGCCTACCTTTTGGGGGCACCTGACATCTGGGGCAAGAAAAACTGAAGAAAATGGTGTTGGCTGCATCTTATATACCCCTGCTGCACTGACGTCATGGAGGAAGCGACAGCAACCGATGCCGCACCAAGACTTTGGAACTCAGGCCGACTGGGGAACCGCCTGAGGGCAGGATAACCCAAGTGTAATGACTGCAGCAGTGTATACACTTAAACATCTACATTTATGGTAGGTACAAAACTTTTCTGCTACTTACACCATGGTAAACCTGTGCCCAAGGGCATTAGGTCTCATTCCACCAGAGCTGCAGCTGCTTCAGCAGCCTTTCTCAGAGGAGTATCAACCAAAGACATTCTAGAGGCTGCTACTTGGAGTTCTGTTCACACCTTTACAAAGCATTACCATTTGCCTCTCTACTCTAAGTCCAGGGCAGGCCTTGCCACTGCAGTACTGCAGGGCCTTATAGCCTCACCTAATGCTGCTTAGCTCCAGCCTCCCAACCATAGCTTTGGGATTCTAACCAAATGTAATGACTGCAACAGTGAAACATTAAGAACATAGTACAGATGATGTTCATCGTGTTTCACTGTTGCAGTCATTACAATAGGGTTATCCTGCTGGCAGGCTACCCGCAGTCGGCCTGAATTCCAAAGTCCTAGTCCAGCGTCGGTTGCTGTCGCCTCCTCCCTGACGTCGGTGCGCCAGGGGTATAAAAGATGCAACTGACGCCATTTTTTCCAGTCTTTCTTGCCACGCAGTGCCCGAAGCAAAAGCAGTTCGCAAATGCCAGTCGGCCGACTCCTGAGATTTTCAAGTTTGAATTTCAGATCCGAAATCTTCATTAAAGCTAAGTACCCCGTTGGGGAAACTTTTTTCTTGCTCCAGACCGATGTTAGAAAAAGTTAATAATTGCATTTCTTGTGGGAAGCAAATACCTCATAAGGATTTTCATTCTTACTGTAATCCTTGCCTAGGCCCTGAGCACGATGTTGCTAGTTGTCGGTTTTGTGCTAGATTTAACCAACGCACTATTAAGCGTCTGTACAATTTTGCATTTCATTATTTTGGCAGAAGGTTTAATTATATAATGCCATCGGAACAGCCGACTACTGGAATTTATAGAAAAAGCAAAGACAAAGAAAAGGACAGGCATCCAAGGTCCAAACCCAACGACGAGGTTTCGGCTAGGCCAGTCGCCGGTTCTCAGTGAGGCGCTTTCGTAGCCCCTGATGCCTGCTACCTCAGAGCCACAGGCCGCTTCAGACTCCCACGTGGAGCCGACTAGGCCACTGGAAACTCAAGGTATTGGACCCTCGGAAGCTATTCCCTCAGATGGGTCCGGAGCCGCTGAGCAGGCGTCGGCTTCTGAGGGTGTTTTCAGGCCTACACAGTTGTATGTAAAAACGACTTCAGCAGCTTCAAAGGCAAAGACTAAAGCACCTCTAAAGACAAAGAAACAAGTACAACATTCCCCTGGACAGGCCTCCATGCCTAAAAAACAGATGCTTAAAATGGCAGAAGACCTAATTACTTTGATCAGGGGTTCCCATCCCCATCCAGATGAGAGACCTAGGCAAGAGTCAGATCAGGGTTCCATTTCCTCTGATTCCTCTTCTGAACAGGAATACTCTCTTCCTCCTTATGAGGATTCTGATGCTGAAGAATCTATCCCTTCAGCCTCTCCTCCTGAAGATTATTCTTTTGGGGAGACCCTGCATACTATGAGGGAGCATTTTCATTGGTAGAGCCAAGATTACTCTGAATCTAAGAAAAGGCTCAGAGATTTTCTTTTACTACCTCAGCACAGGCCCCTTGCTATTCCTCCTGTTTTAGACATTGTAGATGTATTTATAGTGTCCAGTCTCACTCCTGACTCTTTGCCACCAGCTCCTGTTAAGCCAGACGGATACTACAGGGATCCTGATTCACATAAATTTCTTTATAAAAATCCTGCTGCTGACCCAGAAACTATATCTCAGGGTCCAAAAGGGGTCAAGGCGTACACTGCAAAAAACCCTGTCCCCTCTGATAGGGATCAGGGGCACTGGACAGATGGGGGAAAAAGATTTACACTTCTGCTACCTTGGCTGTAAGGGCCTTAAATTGTCAGTTTCATATGCTTAAATATCATCAACATCTTATGTCACTACTAAAACAAAAAATGTTGACAGAGAATGAATGTGCAGAAAACAAAGAAATGCAGGATTTATTGCATGCAGCTGAACAAGTGGGAAAGCATACTTTGCAATGTGGTTTTGATTCTCTGGAGGCCTTGCAGGGCCGCTTTTACGGGTTCTGTGATTAGGGGAGGCATGCTTGGTTAAAGGAACTGAATCTGCCTGATCATGTTAAAGCAAAATTATTAGATGCTGCATTACAGCATGATACCTTGTTTGGTGTTAAAGCAGAAGAGGTGTTGAAGAAAATGGAGGACAAAGCTAAATCTATACAAACAGTCAAGGATTTCTTACAGGTACAACCTCCTAGATTTAACAGGAACTGGCCTGCAAAAAATTGGTCCTTTCCAGTGTCAGACAGGCCACAAAGAGGCAGATATAGACGCCCCAGAGGCAGATCCCAGCCCCAGGGCTCATACAGATCTAAACAATGGGGTGCTTCTACCTCCAAAAGCAGAGAAGATAAATCACAGCCATACAGGAAACAGTCTCAATGATTTTCCCTTGCCAGCACCAAGCACTTATCTTCTGGCAGCCCCTTTAGGGGAAAACTAGCACTAATTGGCACATGATCACCCAGGACAAATGGGTCCTGAATATAGTTTCTCAAGGCTACAGGTTCCATTTTCACACCCTGCCAAGGGCAAACGGAATGCCAGACCTGCCACACAATCAATGAGCAGAGGCTCAAAAACAAGTTTCAGCCCTCATGGACATGAGGGCCATTTCCCCCGGGGAGTTTTTTCCAAAGGGCCCAAAAAAAAGCAGGGACCAAAGGGAAAATTTTACCTTTTTTAAAAAGACTTTCTTTTGCCC
>NC_056725.1:1624691503-1624713716 GCF_019279795.1 Protopterus annectens
TCCTTTTCTGGGTCCTGGGTTAAGCCTTTGAAAAATCCCATTCCTACTGAAAAGGATTCTCGATCCTTAGAAAGATGGGGCAAAAAGGTGTACACTTCTGCTACTTTGTCCATTAGGGCTTTAAACTGTCAGTTTCATATGCTAAAATACCAACATTTTCTCATGTCTGTCTTGAAACAAAAGCTTACTTCCATTTCTGCCTGTGCAGATGATACGGAATTACATGACTTATTGCATGCCACTGAACAGGTTGGGAAGCATGGTTTACACTGTGGATTTGATGCCTTGGAGGCTTCTTGTAGGGCTGCAGCCTCTGGCACAGTCATTAGAAGGCATGCATGGCTAAAGGAACAAAATTTGCCTGAACAAGTAAAGGCTAAATTATTGGATGCTCCTGTTCAGGATAATGTTTTGTTTGGATCAAAAGCTGAAGAGGTGATTAAAAAGATGGAGGGTAAGGCGAAATCCATGCAAACAGTTAAAGATTTCTTACAAGTACAGCCACCTAGATTTAGCAGGAATTGGCCTTCAAAAAATTGGTCCTTTCCCACTTCAGACAGGCCTCAGAGGGGTGAGTATAGGCGCTCCAGAGGGAGGCCTCAAACACAAGCTGCTTATAGACCAAGACAGTGGACTGCTTCCACCACTAGGGGAGGAGAGGACAGGTCACAAACTCAAAGGAAACAAACTCAATGACTCCCTCTGTTGGGCTACAGGAACTTCTTGCCTGGAAGCCCCTCTTGGAGGAAGACTCTCTCTTTTTATCAAATTGGACTCAAATAACCAAGACAAGTGGGTTTTGGATGTGGTTTTAAGAGGTTACAAATTCCATTTTCATACCTTGCCAAGGCCAAGCGGATGGCCAGACCTTCCAAAACATCAATGGACGGAGGCCTTAAACCAGGTGGAAGCTCTTTTGGCTATGAATGCCATAGAACTGGTTCCTCTTTCAGAGATGGGAAAGGGTTTTACTCAAGGCTCTTTCTAGTCCCAAGGAAGCAAAACTCATGGAGACCCATTCTGGATCTGTCGTCTTGAACACCTTTCTAGAATTCCAAAATTCAAGATGCTTACTCTACAGCAGCTACTTCCAATGCTGTCCAAAGATGCATGGATGGTAACTTTGGATTTAAAGGAGGCATGTTACACATTCCCATCAGGCAGGATACAGAAAATATCTCAAGTTCAAAGGCCGGATCGAGGCACTTTCAATTCTCTGCGCTGCCCTTTGGATTGTCTATTAAGCAGGGTCTTCACCAAATACTGGCTCCGTGGTAGCTTTCTGCAGACTCAAAGGAATTCAAATTTACCCTTATCTGGACGATTGTCTAATTCAGGCAGACAGCAGGATGTCTTACTCCAGCATCTAGAATTTGTACAGAACCTCCTCAAGTTCCTGGGATTCTCTGTAAACATAAAAAAGTCAAATTTGACACCATCCAACAATAACTTTTCTGGGTACACTTCTAAACACCACAACCCAGATGGCATTTCTGACATCCGAAAAACAATTACAGCTGGCTTCAACTTTCAGAACCTTGGCACAACTCAACTATCTGCAAGGAAATTCCTGCAGGCTTTGGGTTACATGGCCTCCTGCATCCTTCTCGCATACCATATGCAAGACTACACATGAGGAAAATACAGTGGTACCTAAAAGTGTATGGTCTCAGCATTGCCACACAGTTTAGACATACTGATCTCTGTCCTTCCTTGCCTTCAAAAGGAATTTCTTTGGTGGTCCAGGGCATGTGCTCTAAATGAGGGAAACCCTTCCGTCTGCCTCCTGCCACTCAGATTCTAACCACACGCCTTTCGGATTATGCTTGGGGAGCCCATTTTCAGGGCAATTGTCTGCAGGGCCTTTGGACAAAGGATCAGAAGCTACCTGCATATCAACTTAAAGGTAATGTTAGTGGATTCAGAAAGCTCTATTGGCTTTCAGGAATCTTTACAACCAGGACAACTGCTATCACGGACAGACAACACCACAGTTATGTGGTACATAAACAAGCAAGGGGGATCTCATTCCTACCCTTTGCAGACTAGCCATGGATCTATGGAACACAGCTCTAGCTTGCAATCTGGATCTTCAAGCTCAGTTTCTACCAGGAAAAACAAAACTTCACAGAACCAGTCTGAGCAGAAACCTTTCGGATCCACGGTGGATGCTGGACACCAAAATATTCAGGATGATAACAGCAGTCTGGGGATGTCCTCACATAGACCTCTTTGCATCCCATCTCAATCATCAACTACAGAATTTTTGCTGGGACTTTCCACAGAGAAGCTTGGAAAGTGGATGCCCTGTCATTCAGTTGGAGGAACCTCTCGGGATATACCTTTCCGCCTCTTCCACGGGTTTTATTGAAGATAAAACAGGACAAGCCCAAGATGATAATCTTGCTGGCTCCAAATTGGCCTCGGCAGTTTTGATATCCAACTCTAAAAAAACCTATGCCTGGAGCCCCTTTGGGTTTTGCCTCAGTCTCCGAACCTTCTGTCCCAACATCAGGGTCAGGTTCTACACTCTCATGTCAGACCTCTCAGCCTGGCGACCTGGTTAATCCAGGGCCTTTGATTTCTTCATTACTACCCAAGCAGGTTATGGATGTCATTTTAGAAGCCAGACGTCCTAGCACTAGAAAATCTTATGCAGGAAAATGGAAAAGATTTTGTTCCTGGATGCAGGCTCAGGATTCTGATCCTCTTCTTCCTAACATTACTTTAATTTTACTTTACTTGACAGATCTCTTACATAAGGGTCTCGCTTTCTCTTCCATTAAGATACATGCCTCTGCTATTTCTGCTCATTATAATACAAACCCTCCCATCTTTTCCCACCAGCTCATGAGACAGTTTCTCAGAGGAGCTAAGAACTTAAGACCTCCTAGATCTCCTCCCATTCCTGCTTGGGATCTCAACTATGTTTTTGGAAACTAACCTTGCCTCCTTTTGAGCCTGCTGCCTCTTCTGACATCAAGTTTTTATCTTGGAAGACAGCTATCCTGTTAGCCCTAACTTCTGCCAGGAGAGTTTCAGAGTTACAAGCTCTTATGGCTGTGGAACCTTATATTATTTTTCATCAAGACAGGGTATCTTTGAGGACTAATCCTACCTTCATGCCTAAGGTGGTTTCCAAAGTGGCTTTAAATCAAACTATCCACTTGCCAAATTTTTTCCCCACTCCTCAAAATAAAGGGGAAAGGATCTTACATTCCTTGGATGTACACAGACAACTACGTTTTTACCTGAACAGAACCAAGGACATCAGAAAATCAGAACAATTGTTTCTTATGCTTCAAGTTGCCAAGGTAAAGCCATTTCAAAACAGACCATTTCTAAATGGATTGCTCATGGAATCAGATTTTGTTATTCACACCGTGGAAAGCAAATCCCAGGGAGTATACGGCCTCATTCCACCAGAGCTGCTGCCACTTCTGCGGCCTTCCTCAGGGGAGTTCCTACCAAAGACATTTTGGAAGCTGCAACTTGGAGTTCAGTGCATACTTTTTCTAAGCACTACAATCTACCTCTCTACTCTAAGTCTAGGGCAGGCTTTGCCTCTGCAGTCTTGCAGGGCCTTTTAGCCGCCCCTTCCTCTTTATGACCACCTCCCTTTCTTTCAGCTTTGGGATTCTACCCTACAGTCATGACTGCAACAGTGAAACACGATGAACATAGTACAGTTGTCTACACCTACCATAAATGTAGATGTTCGAGTGTCTTCACTGTTGCAGTCTGGGTTTCCCTCCCTCCTGTCCCCTCTTATTTTTACTTTTGTGTATTTCCTTTTTTCACCATTCTTCTGAGGTGTATTTGCAAAGGTTATGGGACCTTTTTCATTTTAGGACTCCTGACATCTGGGGCAAGAAAAACTGGAGAAGATGGCGTCGGCTGTCAGGTTTGTACTCCTGGCGCTCTGACGGCAGGGAGCATGGTTTAACAGCCGACGCCGGACCCAGACTTTGGGATTCTGGCCGACCGAGGGCTGCCTGCCGGCAGGGGAGAACCCCTACAGTCATGACTGCAACAGTGAAGACACTCGAACATCTACATTTATGGTAGGTGTACACAACTGTACTTTCCATATACTCAGGACATACATAGGCAACTCACATACTGTCTTAACAGAAAGTCGGCAAGTCCTTGATCATTCAAAAAAAAAAAAAGTCTTAATGATGGATGTCCTTCATTATCACTGTTGCAGTATTCTTTACATCTGGGATATCCTTCCAAGGATAGACGAATGTCTGGCCAGCATACCAAAGCCTTTGTACCTTCCAGGAGCCGTACGTCTAAAGCGCAAGGTACATATGTGATGTACAACAGCCTAATCCTCAACTTCTTTGCCATCAGTCCAAATGCTACCTTGAGTTTGGTGTGCAAGATGTTCACCAGATTGGTTCAGCTGTCAAGCCTGCTAAAGATAAGTGCCCCATTGGGGTTTCTTCCTACCTAGTTTTGTCCTTTCATTTGCCATTTATATGTCATCCATGAAGGGAAAATGTTAATGTGGGGGGGGGGGGGGTCACAACACGAGAAGTGCCTTTTTTTATGTTTGGGTGCTACACATGACCTTACTCTGTGTGAGATCTGTCAGATGTTTGTCCCTAAGACTGTCAGCAATTGTCTTTTTCTGTTTCCATTTATCTGGAGAACCAGCATTTAAAACTTTTGATTTAGGGTGACATGGCCTCCAAATCTGCCCACCCCAACGTTCAGCTGCCATTGACGAAAAAAGCCAAGAAACAACTCTTACTTTCCAGCCTCCTCCAGGCATCTCTCTCTTGGGTTGGAAGAAGAACCTGAAGAGACCGTCTTATGCCTAAGTCATCTCCCCTTATCACAGCCCAGTTGGAGGAAGATGTGGGGCTCCCTACCTGCATGTCTGCTGAGGCTGAGTCGACATCTGCTACAGATGTGGAGGGGGAACCACGGTTTGTATCAGAGAGGCTTAGGTGGAATTCCCAAGATATGTGTGACGGAAGAGATGCTTAGTATCCCTATTGAATATAGGCAGGATTCTGATACTCCTTGAATAGTTAAAACTGATTTTCCCTTAAAGAAGAAACCTAAGACCAGATATGTGAACTATGCTAAGGATCCTCACCAAGAAAGGAAAATTTTTTCTCAGGGGCTTTTCAGTGCAGTTATGGCTCTGAAGTCCCTCTTAAGGATTATCTGTTTCTGCCTATGTTCCCTGGTCCTCTACTCCTTCAAAGCATTCTTTATTTGGATTTAGACTGTGGCTTCTCCTCTCACATCCCTTTCCTGTTGTCCTGGGGTCTGAAGAAGATGATTCACTTTCTCCTAATTTCCCTATGGAAGAATTTTGTTTGGGGGTAATGTGATTCATGTGCTGGAACATTTTAAGTGGGATTGTTCCCAAGTGACTGACATTCAAAAAAAGGTTTTACGAAATATTACAACTAGATTATTCTAGACCTTCTGCCATCCCTCCACACTTTCTGTTCGGCTTTTCAAGTACCTGATTCCCAACCTCATGCCCTAAAAAATGACAGTCTGTTGTAAGGTCCCTGAAACTCAGCAGTTTTTATATAAAATCCCTTCCTCTGACCTTGCTGTTACTTCTGTGGCTTCTGATAAACCATCTTAGTTGCTGTCCTCTAAGCTTTTACCTTCAGATAAGGACTTTCACCATTGTTCAGGTATGGGAAAAAAGTGTACACTTCTGCCACCTTAGCCTTCTGAGTCAATAGCTAGCAAACACATATGACCAGGTATGTACTGGCTCTTCTGTCTTAGCTTGTGGGCATTCTGACTGCTATGTTTGATTCTGAAGCAAATATTTCTGCTGTTTCCCTTATGAATACTGCTTCTCAGGTGCCTCTACATTCTATTAAATACAATTATGATCCTCTCGGTACTTCTTCTAAAGCGGCTGTATCAGTTTCTGTGATAGTGAGGTACTCTTGGTTTCTCCCACAGGCTCTACCAGAAGATATCAAAGCAAAATTGCTTGATTCTCCTTTAGACAATCAAAATCTTTCTGAACTCTTTAAGACCCTTCAAGATAAGGGTAAGATTATGCAGGATCTAAAAGAAATCTTTTGTTTCTCCTTTTCTTAGGTTTCAAAAATATTATTCATCTAAGCCTTCTTTTGTCTGTAGACAGCCTAGACAACCTTCGTGCAAGTGACTTACTTTTTTCCTGACAGGCCTTCCAGCAGTCAGAAGCCTTCTTCCCTGACAAATCTGTTTTTGTTTGGCATTCAGCCCCTTCTACCCCTTAGCTAGATTCCTCTCTCCTTCAGGTTAACTCTTGCCTTTTCTGTTTTGGCAACAGATAACTGCAGACTCTTGGGTTCTTTCCATTATCCAAAAGGGTTATTTTATGATTTGGAAGTCCCTTCCTCCCTTCTCAGGCCGTCCCCAGCTTCCTCCTTGCCAAGTCCCTCATTTTCCTTTGGTTCTTCGAGAACTTTTGACCAGGAAGGGGTGGGTCTTGGAAGCCAATTCTGGAGCTTTTCTTTCTGAACACCTTTTTAAAAGTTCCGTTATTCATGATGCTCCCTGTAAAGATGTTTTTTGTATGTTGATTCCTCAAGTTTTGTTGGTGTCGCTAGATTTGAAGGATGCTTATCTCCACATTTCTTCCTATTCACTATCTTCAGGAGGTTTTTACAGTTTTCTGTTTCTTTCTTAGTTCTCTGCTCTGCCTTTTGGTCTTTCTACAGCTTGGAGAGTCTTTACTAATGTTGGGCCCCAGCTGTAGCCTTCTGCAGGCTTCATAGGATTCCAGTCTTCCCTTATTTGGATGACCTGTTGATTCAGGCCTCTTTTCAGCAGCTCCTGCTTCAAGATCTGCACTTCGCTATAAATAGTCTTTGCAGTGTGGTATTCACCCTAAATCTCAAAAAGTCTGTACTGTCCCCCTCTCAGACCCAAGTCTTTCTGGGATGCAGGATTCAAACCATGCCAATCTGGCTTGCCTTCTGCCTCTCAAGGTCCTATCTAACCGACTGTTTTCATACTCTTCCACTCCTTCCTTTCAGGGAATTTCTGCGAGCTCTGGAGTATGTGGCTTCCAGTGTTCCCATGGTACCCTTTGCCCAGTTCCATATGAGAATTTTCAGTGATTCCACAAGACTGTTCCTTCAGCAAAAAATTAAAGTCTTTAAAAGTTGCTTATTTCACAGGTAAAACTTAGTTAAAAGCACTTTGCCAGCCCCAAGAAGTAAAACAACTTCTCCACAGAATTTAAACAACTTGTAAACTGACAAGGAAAAGAGAGTGCACCAGTTAAAAAGTACAATACAGTCTGTTAAAACACAAACTCCTAGCTTTAAAAGAACTTTCCCAACAGGAAGGTGTTATCAAATTGTTTTCTTTTTTAAAGGAAGGTGTTTCTCTGAAGAGATCTTATCTACCCAGTAATGGAACAGTTTAAGCCAACTGTCTGTCGATCCTTGAAAGCCTCACTAGGACTGTAGCATTCGGCAGCAGGAAAGCTCTGAGGGGCTTGGTGCCCAAACATGTCTTTAGTCAGCTCAGCTTGAGCTAATGGGGTGTGTGGCTTAATGTTGACTGTATGACTAGCTGAGCATTGGAAAAGTGGATGGTGAATAATGTTGGAGTCGGAGGGGTGACAGTGTTTGAGTTAGGGTTACGGTCCGGGATGAGTGGAAGGGTAGGTGTACGTTTGTGTGCGAGTCTATGTATTTTAGGGTTAGGTTGGGGGATAGATATGGTGTCATTTGTGGGGGTTTCTGAATGTTTGTACCCATGTATCTCTTGTGTAGTGACATTGTTACAGAAAGGTTTCTATGAAGGTAAGGTGCAAGTTAGGGTTAGCATCTATTACAAAATAGGAGAGGGTATGTGTTAACCCCAACGCTGCCCCTTCTCTAAACCCTAACTCTACACTTTACCTTCATAAAAGCCTTCTCATAACACTACTACTATTCAGATGAATTTTAGGATAATGTTATGGGTGGGGGGGGGCTTAGTGATATCAGGAGAGGAAATTGTTTTCCTTTCTTAATATTGTTTCATTCTATAGCTTTCCTTTTCAGTATTGTGCATGTTTGAAGTGTTTTTGTCTGTGTTTTCAATTCAGCATTAATTAGCTTTTACACAACAGAATTGTATATATACATACCTACACGTATACATACACATACATTTACATGGTGTGCGAGTGTTTACAAATAACACACGTACATAATAATTATAATATACAAACAGATACATGGTCAAGCCAAAAGTAAGCACTCTAGGAAAGAGGCACACACCTGTGTTTGTGTGCGCATGCGCGCATGTGTCTGTGTGAGTGCATGCACATGCAAGGGTACCAGTAACATGATCAAAGGTTCAAATGAAAGACAGGATTAATCTCTTCTGGTGTCATTCTAAGGGGTTCCAGTATCTGTCTGCTTGGGATGACATGGTCGACAGACCACGATGCTTTGCCACAGATGGCCTGCACCTGTCGCCTCTGGGTTTCCAGATACTGGCTAAGGCTCTTGCTGCCCCTATAGTGCCTTTTTTAAGCAAGGTTCAAATAAATTCACCACCATAACAGGAACAAAAACTGAGGGTAATGCCACTCAATGCTAGAAGTCTAAATCTCAAAATGCACTCACTCGAGGCACTCATTAAAATGGAGAACATCGATAGCTGTGCAGTGACTGAGACCTGGCTCAAGGCTCCAGAGAGCACCCCTGCACTACCAGGCTATAACTCATACCACACCTTTCGGCCATGTGACCTAGACCGAAACACCAAATGCGGAAGTGTGTCCATATACATTAAGGTTAGCCACACCTCCAGGCTAGTTGCTCAGCATAATGCATCCGAGGTTATCCAAGTGCAACTAACTGGGCAAAACTGCAATCCAAATTGTAGCTTGCTACAGATCCCCCACCATGTCCCTGGATTCCCAGTCCTCTTTTCTTGATGTACTGGAAAATATTAGGGTTCAACCAAACACCCTAATAATGGGCGACTTCAACTACTCCACCATTAACTGGGGAAACTACTCTTGTACCAACTTCTTAGCTCAACGCTTTCTGGAATTCATAAACTCCAATGCCCTGGATCAACTTATCCACACCCCCACCAGGGGCAACAATATCCTAGACCTAGTCATTACCAACATGAGTGACCGGTGTTCCACACCTGAAGTCAACTCCTCGTTGGTCCAATACGACCATAAGCTTATCACCCTTGATATCCACATCCCGCCCCCACTCCCCATTAAGGAAACCACAGTAAAAAATTTCTCCAAAGCCAACTTAATGCTTCTTAAGACAGAAGTGGTGAACTTCTTGTCACCCATGTAGATGGACAGTACAGTTACAACTGCTGAATCCTACACAAATTCACTGTATAAGCACTTACACGAGTGCATGGATCGTGCTATCCCAAACAGAACTAAGACACTATCCTCCAAAAAAGGAAGACAATCTGGTGGTCCCTTGCCATAAACAAACTGTACAACAGAAGGAAGAAACTGTTGCAAAAGAGAGTAAGATCCCATGAGTGGAGGAGCTCCCTAGTCAGCCTCAGTAAGAAGCTGAGATCCCTTATAAGGTCCTCCAAAGCTAGCTACGAAAACAAAATTGCCACTAATTCCAAGGACAACCACAAAAAGCATTCTATAGCTATGTCAAGGATCTCGATGGCAACACCCAGATCTGCTCTGAGTTACAGCACAAAGGCAAGAAAATTACAGAACCAACTGATATTGCCAACATCCTGGCAGATAGGTTCAGTGCTAACATTACCCCCCTTTCACCCCCTAAAGGGCCCATATCTATACAGGAAGAATGCAGAGTCCCTGTAATCACAACTACGCAGGTAAACGCTGCACTGTCTAAAGCCAAAAACACAGCATCCATGGGACTGGACAACATCCCAGGCTGCGTTTTACACTAACTTCAGACCGAACTGCCTCCCCACTTAAGCACCATGTTCAATAATAGCCTCGCATCAGGCTTTGTGCCCACTGAATGGTGCACAGCAACAGTTATCCCACTCCACAAAGGAGGAGCCACCACTGATCCTGGGAACTATCAATCTATTAGCCTGACGAGCCTGGTCTGCAAGGCTATGGAACGTATCATCATGGAACTCATAAACAAAGACATTGATAACCTCCAAACTCTGGATCCCACCCAGTTCGGGTTTGTGAAAGGCAGATCATGCCTCCTGAGCCTGATCGACTTCTTTGAGGCAGTCGCCAAAGCCATAGATGAGGGTAAGGTGGTTCCCACAGCCTATCTTGACCTCGTCAAGGCTTTCGACACCATCCCCCTTTCTGGAATTATAGCTAAACTCACTAAACTAGGTATAAAGCCCTACGTCACAAGATGGGTTGCCATCTGGCTCGCTGACAGAACCCACACTGTAAAAGTTGCAGACTCCAAATCTGATCTCAAAGCAGTGACAAGTGGAGTACCACAGGGTTCCGTCCTGGGACCTCTCCTGTTTGGTATCTACTTTTCTGAAGTACAGGCTAACAGAGAAGGCCTCTGGCTAACAAAGTTCACAGATGACTGCAAACTAGGAGCCATAGTCAAGTCCCCAAATGATGTGGACATCCTACAGGAGGGCCTCGCTGAGACAGATGCCTGGTGTTAGAGCCAGGGCCTCAAGCTCAACGCCAGAAAGTGCAGTGTCATCCCCTTTGGTAAAAACTCTGTACCCATGAACTACCACATGCGTGATAAGAGACCTTGGGACCCTGGTGGACAGTAGTCTCTCCTTTGATAGTCACATCGCCACAGTAGTCAGGAAGTCCCTTCTACATGGCGCACCTCTTCATAAAAGGGTTTTCATCCTGGAAAAAAGAGGTCATTGATTCCCCTCTACTCAACACTCATTAGACCCATTATAGAGTACAATGCTCCTTTTGGAATGTACCTCACAAGACATCTGCAGCTGCTGGAAAGGCCACAGAAGTACCTCACAAAGAGGATTACTGGCCTCAAACAAATGCCCTACACTGACCACCTCAAAAAACTCCAGCTTTACTCCGTAGCATATCGCCTACTCTGAGGTGATCTCTGCCTAACATATAAAGCTATGTGAAACCTAAAGAAATCCCAACCCCTCCGAGCTACATGCTCTAGGGACCTAAACCTTGTCGCACAATAAGCAGGATGAGATAGCACAACTGAGGGAATAGGCCCTTTCACCACTGTAGTGTGATCATAGGAGGTTACTAGGCTATTTGGCCCTGAGACCCTTATAAGCCTTGCCAAGTGTTTAGTCCATGTTTAGACCAATCAGCACCCAATGCCCCTGTCCAGCAGGGACATGCGTGGAATCCTAGGGGTATATTTTCTGTTTCCCATCCAGTTATTCAGGTTGCACTTAAAAAGGAGTAAAGAGGTAATCTGATGTGGAGAGGGAGTCTATTCCATAGATGAGGGAGTCTTTGGGACACAAATCTGTCCCACCAAGTCTTGTTGATGTCACAGACCAGGTTGAGGCTGCCTGTGTGGGTTACTCGAGTGGAGCTTGACTTGCGGATATGCAGCAGTCCCATCAAGGTGGGGTCCTCGATCGCCTTGTATGCCAGACAGAGGTCACCTCTGAGGAGTTGGTATGAAACTGAGTAGAGGGATAGGGCTTTTAGGTTATCTGTCTATGGTAGATGTTTAAGGCCCAGAATTCTCCTGGTGAGGAACCTCTGTGGTCTCTCTAGCTGCTGCATGTGCTTTGCAAGGTACATGCCAAAAGGTGCGTTGTACTCAATAATGCGCCTTATAAGGGAAGAATACAGGGATGTTATGACCTCCTTGTCCCTGGATGAGATGCCCTTACTTATGAGATGGGCCATCTAGAAGGTTTTCCATACCACAGAAGCAACATGGTGGTCAAAAATCAGGTTGATATCAGCCTGGCTGCCCAAATCCCTCACGACTGATTGAGTGCTTAGGGTGTTGTTGTTAATGTGATAATTTGTGGGGTCGTCACTCTCCCCAAAGGGGATGATGATGCATTTTTTGGTATTCAGCTTGAGCCCATGTTTCTGGCACCAGTCATTTGTCTGAGTGAGACCCCCTTGGAGGATGTTCACATCACTAGAGGAATTGATGACAGCACCCAGCTTGCAGTCATCTACAAACTTGGTCAGCCATGGCCCACTGGTTTTGGCCTGCACCTCCGAAAAGTATATCCCAAATAACAGAGGTCCCAAGATCGAACCCTGGGGTATGCCACTTCTTACGGGTCTACTGTTTGAAATAGCTTCCCCTATTTTGACTACATGAGTTCTATCAGTGAGCCAGTTTGCTACCCATGTGGTAACATATGGATTGCTGCCTAGTTGAGAGAGTTTATCCATTATACCCAAGTGGGGAATAGTGTCAAAGGCTTTGGCCAGGTCAGGGTAGGTGGTGTGCACCGTCTTTCCTTCGTCCATGGCTTTGGTGACTGCCTCAAAGAAGTCAATCAGATTTAGCAGACATGACCTCCCCTTAATGAAGCCAAACTGTGTGGGATCAAGTGTTTGGAGGTTGCCAATGTCCTTGCTAATGAGTTCCATGATAATCCATTCCATGGCCTTGCAGATCAGTCCAGTTAGGCTGATGGGTCTATAATTTCCCGGATCGGTGGACAACTCCACCTTTGTGTAAAGGAATGACAGTGGCTGTCCTCCACTCAGCTCGGATGAAGCCAGTACTCAGGCTTTAGTTGAATAGGGTGCCTAATGGTGCTCAAGTTCCTGCCTGAGTTCACGTAGGATGCAGACTGGGATGCTATCTGGTCCATTGGAGGCTGTAGTTTTTTTTGCCTTTGAGAGAGCAGTGATGACTTGTTCCCTAGATATAAAGGGAAGGGGGCAGGTACTGGGGATGTCCTGATTTACTGAGGGGTGGGGGGACAGAGGGGTAAAGTTTTCACTGAATCTGTCAGCCAGTAAGTTATATCTACATTTGTATATGTGGTGTCCTTGACCACCAATTCTATCTGGGTGCTTCCTTTGAGGTTGCAGACATATGTTAAGAAGGCCTTGTGATAGTCTCTAGTAGATGTGGCCAATTTGGACTTGACGTTTGCTTTGAAGGATTTCACTAGTGCTCTTATTTACTTGTTCAGTCTGAGGCATTGCTTCCAATTGGACCCCAGTTCCTTCTTGGTCTTGGACAGCATTTTTGTTGCTTTTGTTATAAAGTTTTATTGCAGATATCCACCAGACAGGTTTACTGTTCCTTGTGGAGGATGATTTAGTCCTGTCACGTATTCCTGATTCCATGCATCTATATAAATGCTTGTATAGTGCTTTGGTGTACTTTTGGATATTGGTGCTGGTTCCTACAGAAGGGGATGGGGCTGTGAAGCTGTTTATACCATCCCTCAGGAGGCTGTAATCAGCTTTGGAGAAGTTTTTATGTCGGATCCTAGCTAGAGGGGGGGTTGGGGGAGATTGTGACTTCGACAATGACCGCTTTGTGGTCAGGTCTTACCAGGGAGGATGATACTATAGGGATGCTGCAGTGGTTACTCGTGTTGGTTAATACCAAGCCCAAGATATTATCACTCCTTGTGTGGGTGTCAACTAGCTGTTCCAAGGCATTTGCATTGACAAAATCGAGGAATCTCTGGGCATTTGTGTTCTGGCATGAGTAGTTCTTCCAGTCTGTGTTTGGGAAGTTAGTCACCCAAGATCAGGGTAAAGGGCTGAATCTTGATAGATTCAAACAGGTCCAAATAGGTGGATTGGGCATCTTGAGTCAGATTTGGGGGCTGGTAGCTAGTTATAATTTGAATAGGGATCTTGTCAATGGTTAACTGACCTGGAGTGTCTCCTGATCTTGGAGTTAGTATACATAATTAGCATGTGGTGTGGAGTGCAGGGGGCTTACCCTCTGCAAAAGATATTTTTGTTGGTTTGATATTACTTGTTTTGCTATTTATGACTTGCAGTTTAGATGTTTGATATTTTGAGCATTCAAGGAGGTGTGACAGATCCCCCCACCACACATACAAGTAAATACACGTTTGTATGTATGGCAGCCGTTTCTTTGCTTAAGCATCTTAAAGACCTGTGAACTGGGTCATTTTTTTCACAGAGCCATAGTCTGTTGAACATGGAAGACCTGCAGTTAGTGCAAGAACAGGGGATGGGGACGTTAAGGAGTCTACCCTTTTCCTATTCACCAATGTTTTGTGACCCCAGAGTTGGTAGCAGGGGATGTGTATGTGTACAACTTGTTTGTTTGTGTCTTTCAGCTTTTCCCGGTTAGGGGTCGCCACAGCGGAACTCCGGTCTGCTAATGATTGGCAGTAGAGTTTTATGCGCTGGCTTGCCAGGCCTAACGCACAACCTTCAACGAAGGAATGCCCATGCACGCAAAATGAAAAGGAAAAAAAAAGGATTTTTCTTTATTTTACTGCAGATTTGACTGAATGTGCTTTTGGAGTATGTTTGCCAGCAGTGTGTGTTTCACCAATGTTCTATTTTTCAAGTTAGTAATACACTCGTGTATTTTGTATGTGTTCATAACAAACAAGACACACCAGACAGAGGAACATGGCTTGAAGATTTGAACAGATGTGGCCTCTCTGAGGCCAGCAATGAAGTTACACCACTTGAAAATTTATGGCATACAATGAAAAGGCTGATAATGAATAGATTGTGTCTTGGCTAATAAAAAAGTGTGTTTTGTTTTTACAGCAATAAGCACAAATATTGTAATTTCTTTCAGTGTGTTCCTTGTACCTTACTCTTGCCTGTGGTCAGCCATTTTGCTCCATCCAGATCTAGATCACGAATTGTCAGTCACTGTGTGGCGAGGATGGTCATACTGAACAGCCTCCACTTTAGAAGTTACTTGATGATCCAGTTCATCAGCTTCCTCTGAAATAAATAAATGACAGTGAAGAATGTTAAACAAAGAAGGGTATAAATTTCATGTCAAGATTTTATTTATGAGACTATAAGGATGGACTTGCTGAACCTTAGACTCTCAGCCAGGACATGGCTCTTATACGTTATAATCCCTCTTCCCTGTGTCCTACATGCAAGGAGTAAAGTACATATGTGACATATGGCTGTCTTGATTCTCAGAACAACTTTGCTGCCAGTCCAAAAGTTACTTCTGAATTCGGTCTGTACGCTGTTCACTGAGCTGGTTCTTCTACAAAGCCTGATACAGGTAAGTGCCTCATTGTGGTCCCTTTCTTTTTCTTTTCCTCCTCAATTTTGTTTTTGGAAAATTTACTAGGTCACCGTTTGAGCCTGCCTTTTCTTCCATGCAGTCATTGTACTTGGAAGACTGTATTGTTGGTGGCTGTTAATTTTGCCTAGAAAGTTTCTGAGCTTCAAGCACTCATGAGTTCTTCCTTTTTGTTTTTTCACAGTGGCAAGGTGTCTCTTCACACTAATCCTCCTTTAATTCTCAATGTGGTTAATGATTTATCCTTAAATCAGTCTATTCATCTTCCATTCTTTTTTCTTCTCCAGAATCCGCTACTAAAAATGTATTACATACCTTGGATTTACACAGACAGATGAGATATTATTTGGATAAATCAAAGGATATCAGAAAATCTGAGCAACTTTGTTTCCTTTCATGGCAGGAAATTGGATTTGGCAGTGTCTAAGCAAACCATCTCCTCCTGGATGTCTAAAGTCATTTATTTTTGTTATTCTTTTCATAACAAGCAGCATTGCTGTTCTGGTCATGCTCATTCTACCAGGGCAGTTGCCTCTTCTGATGTTATTTTCAAGGGTTTGGATACTGGGTACATCTTGAAAGCTGCTACTTGGTCTTTTCTTCATACTTTTTACCAAACATTATAAGTTGGATGTCTTTTCCAGTGCCAGAGCTATCCTTTTTAGGTTTGTGGAGGGTTTTTCCCTGCTTCCCTCCTCCTCCTGTACTTTTCATTTGCTTTTGCACTCTCCCAAATGTAAAGAATACTGCAGCAGTAAGTAGTAGACCATTACTATCACGATAAGATCTTACACAGCTGTACTTTCTGTTCCATGCACTACTGTATTTTCTGTTCCATAGTGCCAAGTCTTTTGTCTTGGAAAGTAAATGGAATGCATTTTTTCCTGCAAAGGGTTTTTCTGTATGCCTTCCCCATACTCGTTTTTTTGGTCAATTAACTGGAGCTGATGTGTGTTTGGTGTCCTTTGCCAGAGATCCAGAGTGTTTCAGCTTGAATCCAATCCATCCAAAGCTGAACAAGACATTAAGCTTATTCTGAGTTTGAACTGCACTTTTTCCATCTTTATTTTACTGCTTGTTTTACTGCTTTTCTGCATTAATTTGTACCTTCTTGACTGTTTTTACTTTTTGTGCCTGCTTATTAATTGCACTTGTTTTGCACTGAAATATTGCATAGTTAGCACAGACTAGATCCAGACTTGCTCAATCTAGCCTGTTTTTTATACACTTGAACTCAAATCTACCCATCTTACATTAAGAAGTGCTCTCCTGCACCGTTGTGGCAGAAGAGTGTGGATATAGCCTTGTCTGAGCTAGGGATTGCTGGAGGGGAAGGATTATTGTGTGATTTCCTATTGGCAGAATAGTTTAAAACTGTTTAATTTCACCTGTATATAAGCCTTGAGTTTGTATGATTTTTGGCTCAATTGACCAGAGCTGCTATGTGCTTGACATCCTTTGCCAGAGGTCCAGAGTGTTTCTGCTTGAATCCAAGTCATCTAAAGCTAAGAACAAGACATTTAGCTTATATTGCTTTTGATCTGCACTTTTTCATCTGTATTTTACTGTTTCACTGCATTAATTTGTGCCTCTTCGACTGTTTTTACTGTTTATGCCTGCTTATTACCTGCACTTATTTTGCACTGAAATATTGCTTAGCTAGCATAGACTAGATCCAGACTTGCTGAATCTAGCTTGGTTTTCATACACTTGAACTTAAATCCAGCTATCTTACATTAAGAAAGCCTCCCCTGCACCATTGTGATAGAAGACTGTGGTTATAGTCTTGCCTGAGCTGGGGATTGCTGGAAGAAAGATCATTGTGTGATTTCCTACTGACAAACTAGTTTAAAACTGTTTAATTTAGCCTGTATATAAGCCTTACGTTTGTGCCTTGCAACAGGGGTTAGCGGTGTCTTGTATAGATGCAAATGCCTAGAAACTATTTTTTTCTGTAGAACCCAATCAGTGAAGTCCTCCCAAGTTCCCTGCTGCTCTGCGGGGCAATGCAGCTGCACACTTCTGCACTGCAGGCAACTCAGTTGAGCACTGAGCAGCATTGCCCCACTTTTCATTCCCGATCTTCTATAGAATAAGTCCCCTTGTTCATCCCAGAGCAGTAGCTGATCTACTTTGCCATCTCACAAATTAGTACTCAAGAATTACCTGCTACTATGGAGAGTCAGTTTCCCAACATTTCTCCAGCTAGCCTGATTGACATGGGCAACTTGAGGCAATGTAGCAATTGCATCATGTATACTGACAACCACTTGCTCCTAAAGCAAACAAATATAGTATGTGAGCGATGTAATTATACCATGAAACTAGAATCAGTCCATACACCTAATATAAAACGAGACATCAAACAGGTTGTCAGCGCACACACCTCTCCACTCACACAAGATAAGGTCAAGATACATAAACCCACATATGCGGAGGTAATCACTAAGTGACTACCAAAAGACCAGAGACCTCTCAAGTGCAAACAACCTACACATACTTGTGCACAAACAAAATCTACCATTACACATAACGCACACATTAGTGTCTCAACAATTAAGCCCCTAAGGCAGAACACCTCAAAACCTAATGTCCTAGTCATAGGCAACTCAATAGTGAGACACACAGATCTCCCCCTCACCAGTTTGGACAAGGAGAAGGTCATGGTCATCTGCTTGTCAGGTGCCAGAATCCATCAAATCATGCACTCAAGTCATTCAGCAACAAGTACTGGTATGACTCTGTCATAGTACATGTTGGAGTAAATGACCTGAGCTGTACCTCTCTGGACTATATGAAGAGAGACGTGACTGAACTCTGATTATTCGTCCCAGGCAGGTATGTCCCTGGCCCTAAGCAGCATCCTACCTTTGCCTGGGATGATCGTACAATACAGACAAAAAATGATTGATTTCAGTAATTGATTTAACTTCTTGTGTCATTCCAGGGGGACCCAGTATCTGACAGCCTGGGAAGACACTGTCGACAGACCTCACTGCTTTGCCAGCGATACCCTTCACCTGTCTCCTCAAGGCTTTCAGATACTGGTAGAGACACTTGCCTGACCCATAGTGCCTTTTTTTTTTTTTAAGCAGTGTCAAAACAACAAAACTTCCGATGTAAAGAAATCCACTAGAGACAAACTCAAGGAAGGTCATGCTGCTTAATGCTAGGAGCCTGAACAGTAACCTGCACTCCCTGAAAGCACTCCTCACCTTGGAAGATGCTGACGTCTGTACAGTCACTGACACTTGGTTCACGGCCGCAGACAGAATCCTGACTGTACAAGGCTAAATGCCTTTAACACATTCAGACCTCTTGAGTATGGAAGAACCAAAGGTGGAGGTGTATCCATCTTCATTAAATCCAAATACACCTCGAAACTGGTAAAACAGTACAACTCTAAGCTACTCCATGTCCAAATAACTACAGGAAAATACTCACCCACATCATCGCTAACTACAGGTCCCCCACCATGAACCAGGAGAAGCACACTGCCTACCTGGACTTGTTAAAAACGCTCAGTATACAGCCAGACACCTTGGTCATGGGGAGAGTTCAACTATCCTTCCATTGATTGGGCAACTTACACAAGCACAAACATCATCACTCTGAGATTCCTGGATTTTGTTAATTCAGATGCCCTGGGACAGTTGGTCTGTACCTCCACAAGGGGCTTAAATGTCCTAGACCTAGTGCTCACCAACATGGGGGGGGGGGGTGTCACTGCAGTACCCCGGGATTTTGCCATCCTTGGTAAGGTCAGACCATAAACCAGTTTGTTTGAAGTAAAGATTAGACCTGACACCCCCACAGGCGCACTAAAACTGAAAAATGTATCCACAGCAAACTATAGCCTACTAAGTGATGGTATAAAAAGTTTCAAAGCCCCTATTTACACAGCCAACAACTAATGCCATTTAAAGCTACTTAAACAAATGTATTGACCCAGTTGTACTGGAGAGGACCAATACCAGGTCCTCCCAAAAATAACAAGCCATAAGTAAGTTACATAACAAAAAAAAAAAAGAAAATATCTAAGAACAAGAGGAAACTTACTCAACTTAGGAAGACTACCCTCCACAGCTTGGATCAGCAAATCAGATACCTTGTAAAGGCATCTGAGGCTAGTTACAAGACTAAATTAGTATTCCTAGCTAAAGACAGCTGTAAGGCATTCTTTATCTATGTCTGAAACCTAAAAGGGAGTGCCCAGCTGTGTTTCGAACTTATAGTGAACGGTACCACTCAAGCTAAACCTGAGGAAATTGCCAACTTGCTAGCTGACAGATTTGGCAATAGCTTCACCCCACCCCCAGCCATAACGCAAAGCATTCCTGATACCAGTCCTCTACCAAGTATCTCCAAAGAACAGGTCACATAAGTGCTCTCCAAGGCCAAATACTCTGCCTATATAGGACCAGATAACCCAGCTTGCTTACTAAGCAATCTAAAACAAGACCTAGCAGAACCACTTGGCACTCTCTTTAACCATAGTCTGAGCACTGGCTTTGTTCCAGCAGAGTAGAGAACAGCAGCTGTAATCCCCTTGCACAAAGGGGAGGTCCATCAACTGACCCAAGAAATTGATACATACATCTAACCAGCCGTATCTGAAAGGCCATGTCAAAGAATCATCATGGACCTTATAAACAAGGACACTAGCTACCTTCAGACTCTTGACCCAACCCAGTTTGGTTTCAAGGGTAGGCTTTTTTTTATTAAACCTGATGGACTTCTTTGAGAATGTCACCAGAGCACTGGATGAGGGCAGTGCAGTACATACCACCTATCTTGATTTATCCAAGACTTTTGACACAGTCCCCAACACCGATATTGAGAAACTCTCCTAGCTGGGGGATTAACCCATGCATTACTAGATGGGTAGTCAACTGGCACACCGACAGAACGCACACTGTCAAAGTTGAGGAGTCCACCTCCACCAGTAGACCAGTTACCACTGGGGTATCACAAGGTTACCACTGGGGTATCACAAGGATCTGTGCTGGGCCCTCTGCAGTTTGGAGTGTATTTCTCTGAGATTCAGGTGAAAGTAGATGGCCTGTGGCTTACCAAGTTTGCAGTTGATTGCAGACTGTGTGCAATCATAGAGTCCCCCAACAATGTAGACATATTACAGAAGGGGCTGATACAGACAAATAATTGGTGCAGCAGTCAGACTAAAACTAAAAGCAAAACAAAAAGCCTCATTATTCCATTTGGCAAAGTAGTAGCCCCTACTAATTATGATATTGATAGCACCCCTGTAAGCTCAAACCCAAGGGTGTGAGACTTGGGAACACAGGTTGATAACATTCTAAACTTTGATCACCATATGTCCATAATGGTAAGGAAAGCCTTCTACATTGCGTATCTCATAAATAAGGGCATGTCATCCAAGACCAAGGAGGTTAGAATTCCACTGTACTCGACGCTTATCAGACCACTAATTAAATGCAGTACTTCCTTCTGTATGCATCTCACCAGACACCTGCAGCAACTGGAGAGACCACAGAGGTTTCTAACCAAGAGAATCCAGGGCCTCCAAAAACATAACTTACATGAAAAGACTGAAAGCCCCGTCACTGTGCTCTTTATCATATAGGCTGCTGAGAGGTGACCTGTACCTAGCTTACAGAGTATTCTCTAACTCCGCCCTAATGGAAATGCTGCACATCCTGCAAATCAAATGGGACAAGAGTCCCTCGCTCCACAGATCTTAACCTAGCCTGTCACATTAACAAAACCTATTGGAGAGACAGATAGATCTCCCAGAGATTGCCACTCCTCTGGAATAAGCTCCCACTTCACTTGAAGCAGAGCTCCTTACTGACCTTATTTAAGCGCAACCTTGACAATTGGATGGGTGACCGTAAATTCACCCTGGAGGTGGCACCTGTGTCCCTCATGGAAAGGAGTAGTCGGTGCTGATCGTAGAATCACTCTGCTAACAATGACCATCTCTGTGGTCAGTTAGGGTTCACAGGGTTTTTACATGGCTAAGCTTGTAAAGTCCTTAGGGCCATTAGCCTAGTAACCACCCATGAACCATCTTCCTCTGCTTCCAAGAGTCCTGTACAAGGTTAGGTGGGACAGACCCAAAATCTTGCTGGTTACTCTCTTTTGACCCAGACTCCATTGGTTCACCCATCTTTTTCATCTGGCCAGGGGCAGTCATCGCAAGTTACTTCACAGAAGGGATCACCTCACGAAGGACAGGGGATCCCTCATTTATCACTTGTCCATTTCTCAGTTGATTCTTTGGATGATAGGTTTTGATACCTTTTAGTCACCAATTTTCTGAAGACGTGCTTCGAGTTTTACAAGTCAGTAAACTCACTACAGAAAAATTCTATTTGACTAAATGGAAGAGATTTTCTGTTTGTTGTCTCAAGTGTGACCTGTGGACCCTTTTTCTGTGGGGTGGTCCTTGGTCCTTTCTTATCTGCGTGAGCTGCTCACTTCTAGTCTGGCATTTTTATCTGTCTGTGCTCATTTATCAGTCATTTATCAGCCATTTCTCCTTGTCTGCCTTTGACTCCAACCCTTGCTTCTTGTTTTGAAGTAAAACAATTTTTGAGAGGTTCTTTAATAGTAAGCCCCCAAGAAAGCATATTCCTTCTCCTTTGGAACCTTTAATTTTGTTCTTGAGAAATTAACTCATTTTCACTTTGAGCCTGCAGTTTTATGTTCCTTGCTGCACTGTACTTGGAAAACAGTACTGATTCTGGCTATTACTTCTGCCAGAAGCCCTCTGAATTTCAGGCACACATGCCAGTTCTACCTTTTTTGTTTTTCACAAAGACAGGGTTTATGTTTGTACTGATCCTTCTTTTATGTCCAAGGTGGGTAATGATTTGTCTTTGAGTCAAATAATTCACCTGCCCCCCCCCCCCCCCCAACAAAATGCTAGTGAGAAGATTTTTCAGACCTTAGATTTACATTGACAGCTTGGGTGTGGTTTTGCTGTATTTTTGCTGCATTGTACTGGTAAATTGTTTTACTGTGTGTACACTTGATTTTTCTGTTTAAAAGTTAAAAATTAAACTGCATTTAAT
>NC_056725.1:1624714216-1624775502 GCF_019279795.1 Protopterus annectens
TTTTGCCTTTGAGCCTCTATTCTTTGCTGAGGAGGAACGTCTGGCATGCCTTTGAAAGGAGGCAAGGTATGGAAATAAAACTTGTAACCTTGGTGTATGATATCCAATACCCATCTGTCCTGGGTAATTAAACTCCAATTTTCTTTGAAGAGTGCCAACCTTCCTCCCAAAGGTGCTGCCAGACAAGAAGGCTCTGGCAGCTGAAAAGGTAGGTCATTGGGCCTGTTTACGAAAGGACTGGCCCCTGCCCTCACCCGAAGACTGTGCAGGTGAACTCCCTGTTCTAGGTCTGAAAGAGCCCTGAGCTCTGCCCCTCCCACGTCTTTATCTTCTCCTAGACTGTGAATGTTAACAAGGGTACGCCCACCCCTTAGCAGGCCAATTCCTACTAAACTTCGGAGGCTGAACTTGCAAAAAATCTTTAACAGCCTGCATAGATTTAGCCTCGTCTTCCATTTTCTTTAAGACTGCCTCCACAGGTGAACCAAACAACACATCAGACTGTAAAGGAGCATCTAAAATCCTTGACTTAACATGGTCAGATAAATTCTGATCCCTCAGCCAGGCGTGCCTGCGAAGAACTGACCCAGTGGCAGCCACCCTAGACGAGGCTTGTACAGCATCAAAACCACATTGTAAAGAATGCTTACCCACCTGTTCAGAAACATGTACCAAATCTTGTAATTCTTTACACTCAATACCTTCCGCCAGAGCATCTACCTTTGACTTCAATTGAGAAAGAAGATAGTTTTGATATTTCAACATGTGAAACTGGCAATTCAAAGCCCTCATAGCTAAGGTGGAAGAAGTATAGACTTTCTTTCCCCATCTATTCAAAGCTCTGGCCTCTTTATCTGGAGGAACCGGATTTTTTACCACAGAGGCCTTGACACCCTTAGGTCCCTGACTAACAGTTTCTGGGTGCCCTAGACTCTTATAAAGATATTTATGAGCTTCAGGCACCCTGTAATACCTGTCCGGTTTAACAGGAGCAGGAGGCAAAGAATCAGGATTAAGTGAAGCCTCTGCAAACACATCTTCCACAACATCCAGAACAGGTGGTATAGCCAAAGGCCTATGCTGGGGTAAAAGCAAAAATTCCCTAAGCCTTTTCCTGGAATCAGAGAAGTCCTGACCTTCCCACTTAAAATGCTCCCTCATGGAATGAAGAGTCTCTGAAAAGAAAAATCCTCTGCAGGAGAAGCAGAAGGAGTAGAATCATCCACATCAGAATCCCACTAAGAAGAATACTCCTGCAAGTCTTCAGCCCAAGACTCTGAAACATCCAACCCTGCTCAAAACTCCCCAACTCTGGTCCCACCCTAGGCCTCTTATCAGGAGGGGCAAAGAACCTCTAATCAAAGTAATTAAATCTTCTGCCATTTTAAGCATGTGCTTCTTGGGCACAGATCCTGATGAACTAGGAGTGACACCAACAGAAGCTAAACCTGGCCTGCCTCTGGGAGAAGCCTTGGAAACAGAAGGAGAGGGCCTAACCACCCTAGGAAGGGAGGGGAGTACAGTAACCTGAGAAGCCCCTTCAGCCTGACCTGCCTCCTGAGAGGCCACATCCTGCAATATCAAAGTCTCCCCCTGGGACTCCAGAGAAGCCTCCGGCGGAACCACCGGTTCCACCGATGCCTCTAAAGAACCGGCGTCCGGTACGGACGACTCTTCCTGCCTGGGTTTAGCTGCTTTGTCTTTGCGCTTCTTTGAAGAAGCGGGCATCGGAGCATCCGACGGCATATTATAATTGCACCGCTTCCCGAAGACCAACCTGGCACAATCTAACCTTCGCTTAATAGTGCGCTTATTGAACCTAGCACAAAAGCGACACCCAACAACGTCGTGCTCAGGCCCCAAACAAGGAATACACAAGGTATGATAATCTCTATGCGGTATCTGTTTCCCACAAGAAATTCAGTTATTCCCCTTTTCTGACATCCGTAAACCACTGAGGCAAGAAAAACTAAAATATTCCCAACGGGTACTTAGCCAACTTTGACTCGGTCTGAAACTCCGACCAAAATTTCAGAACGCCGAACGGCACTTGCAACGCTGCTTCTGCATCGGACCATGCGGCAAAAAGACTGAGGATATGACGCCGGTCATGCGCATTTTGTACCCTGACGCCCTGATGTCAGTCTTAAGCGCCTTGACAGACGTCAGCCTAATACTTTGATATTCGGGCCGACCGAGGACAGCGGACTACCCAAGTGTAAGGACTGCAGCAATGTGAGATGAAGAACATCCTCCACTGCCAAAAAATCCAAAGGAAGGAAAACAAGTACATCACCACCTTCTGCTTGACTTACAACATACAGCATTTGATGGAAAGGAATGTATTTTCCTGCATAGCTCCACTGTTAGAAGACCATGACCATGCAAGACCTTTGAATCTGGAGATACAGAAGAGGGTTGGCTCACAGCATTGATCAGCTCTTTCATCTCCCTTGGGATTTATACAAATGACATAAGGATGCCAGAGAATGTGCCAATGCCACTTGAGCATCACTTCTCTGCATGGGAAGAGTATGACCTTGAACCTCCTTACTTGTTTAGATTCTACACAATGTAGTTTCTGCCTGTCGGACTGGTGGAGCAGTTGCAGGGCCTTCTAAGTAAAGCAGGACAAAATAAGTTGGCGTTGATAATACAGGATTTGAATGCTAATATCGGCACAGCCAGATCAGGATATGAGGACTGCCAGATTTCAAGTGGGTGAGGTAACAGGAATAAACACGCCAAACCTCTCACGTGGAGCAGTGCACGGCCAACCAAACTATTCAAATCACACAACGGCCAGCACGTAGTGTTCCAAAAAGTATTTTATTCAAGAATATACATAGTATATAGAAATATATCCTGCTCCAAACCGGTTTCGGTTCCCCTTCTTCAGTGGAGCAAAGACAAATGGATAAAAAGCCAACAACAGCACATGATACCATATATAATGTCAGTCAAATCAATCATCCAATCAATATCCAACTAATTGCAATAAATGAAACCAGCACCCCATAATATCTCTCTGGGAGCCATTTTGTTCCTGTTGCGTGTGGGAGAAGACTCATCACCTGGAGGAAGCTTTTTAAACCACGAGAAGCCAACAAATGCCTGTTTTTTGCTTTTTTTGATGTATGGTCAATACTTTTGTTAACCAGCACTCCATTTGTGGATTATTCATTCGTGTCATAAGTGGTTTGGTGTTTTGCAACATCGTTTTTCCATTTAGGACGCAGCCTACTCAGAAGCAAGCTTCGGTTTACTTTTGGGGATTTGAATATCGCTTTTATATCTTTTGGAACATATAATCTAAAAGCCAGTTTATTAGAACTAACTATCATATTGAACATTTGTATTAATATACAACCACTAGTCCTATTGCATTCATTATGATACAAGGTTAATTGCTTTTTATTTAGATAGTAATATTTTAGACTAATTTTGTATCACCTATATACCAATTGTCAGATGTTGGTTATTTTGCTGATATTTAGACAATGTGTTTAAGAAATCATCAGATAGGATCTATTATCTGATTTCTACTTTATTTCTACTTATTACTTAATATCTCTTTATTTGGTCATTGGCATTTAGGTCCCAAGGGGAGTTTCATTAAGCTCATTTTGGCTAACATTGTTCTTGGGATATAGTTGGACATTGTGAAGTGGGTGCTTCCCCTAAGTTGCTGGTATTTATTCACTTTATATATTTTATACCAATTGGATTTAGGTTACTCCTACCTTTTCAGAGTAGGTGTTCTTTGGTTTCTTTCCAGTTTTGGCACCGCGTTCTTTTCTATTTAGGTCGTGCTGAGTCAGTTACCATGAATCTGGACAGTATTTTGCAGGGTATGTGTGCTGATAGAGAGGATATCCATGTCTTCGGACTGGAATCCATCTCAAGCAACAATATTACGGATCAACAGACTGCCCCCTCCAGTAATGGATGCCAATCTGCATTCTTCAATTTGGAGAAAGCCTTTAAGGGGCTGAGAGCAAACATCTGGCATCTACGTCTTTTCAGGGCTTATTTACACAAAAAATTAGTACCACGTGGACTCAGAATCAAGTTAAAGCCCATGGTCAGCAGATCTGAAGAGAGGCTGACCAAGGAGTGGTTTGAGGCAGTTCAAGAAGGATCTATGAAATTTGTACAAATATTGTCAGATTATTATGAAAGGACAATAGATTTAAATATTGCTGAGATTAAAGAATTAAGCAGTATTTGTAAACAATTTGAATCCAATACCAACTATGGTATATTGGTAGCTAATTTATCTAAAGAACTGACCCAGTATGACAAATTGACGAAAGATAGAAAGGTTAAAAAATTTCATCGGGACGTCAATGATTATGCCAGGGGACGCCCCTTTGAACTTCAGAAGTCAGTGAGATTTAAGGACATGTCTATGGGAAAGGGTGGTGCCAGAACTAGGAAACAACCCAGACCAATTCTTAAAAATAGTGAGCAGACATATACCAGCACCTCGGGTGATGAGTCTTCCCCCACTGATAGTGAGGGTATTACCTCTGATGTTTCACCTCACAAAAAAAGAAGTAACATACCTACCCCTTTTGGGGTAAGAAGAAACGACGCGGGTGGAGGAAATACCGTAATAGGTCCAGATTTGGAATCAATGGATGGAATAGTTCAAGCTTTTCTAAAATAGATGAAACTACTTTCCACAATGTGCTGAATTTGTCTAAGGTTGAACTTACATTGGAACAGGAACAAATACTTAATAAAGGCTTAGGGTATGTACCTGGTTTCTTTTGTGATCAATATCAAACAGTAAATGATGTTTTGGAATTTTGTCGTTGCTTAAACCTAAAGATATTCTTTTCAGATAAGACAAACAACATAGCTCAAAGATCTACTGATTTTAGGTTTCTTAAATCTACATTCCAACCTCCTGCTAACATGCATGTGACAGCTTTTCAACAGGCTGTACTTAGGGACCTACATTTTCCACCTTATGGCTTTAATATTCTTCCAGATAACATTCAGGAGACTGAAAGACAGGCACTTGCAGAACTAAAAAATAACAATGATATTGCAATTGTTAAGGCTGATAAAGGTGGGGCAGTAGTGGTTTTGGATATGGATTATTATACACAGGAAGGATTACGACAGTTATCTGACAACAAATGTTATATGAAAATGGACATTGATCCGACCACTACTTTTAAAATGGAGATTGATGAGTTTTTGAGTAGTGCAGTTGAGAATGGTATTTTGTCCAACAGTATTGTTAAACATTTGACAGTAAAGGATCCTAATAAACAGATACTTTACTTACTGCCGAAAATACATAAATCCTTGATCTCCCCACCTGGCCGCCCTATTGTGTCTGGTCATGGTTCTTTAACTGAACCACTTTCAGCGTTCTTGACCGAATATTTAAAACCATTGCTTATTCATGTAAGAGCTAGAATCAAGGACACCACACAATTTTTACAAATCATAGCAGAAACTGAACTTGAACCCAATTGGCTACTTTGTACATTGGATGTAAAATCCTTATACACCAGCATCCCTCATTGGGCAGGTCTCCAAGCATTACAATACTGGCTTGACAAATCAAATCTATATCGACCGGGATTTAATACACTTTTGATCTGCATGTGTGAGCATGTCTTGAATAAAACGATTCTTTTTCAAGGCGAATGCTATTGGCAGTTACAAGGCACTGCTATGGGGGCATCTTTTGCCCCTATATATGCAGATTTGTTCATGGCCTACTTGGAGGAATACTTAATTTATGATACATCTCATAATATTTATATTGTGGAAATGGATATCTGGCGCAGATATCTTGATGATTGTTGGATGGTGTGGCGGGCGGATGCGGAATACCTCAAGGAATTTGTGGATTATCTTAATAGCAATCTTTGGGGCATTGAGTTTACTATCAATAGCAGTAGGTCAAATATTGAATTTTTGGATGTTAGTGTATATAGGAAGCCTGATAATACACTAGGCACTAAAATATACAGGAAATATCCTGAATACAATACATTGCTACATGCCTCAAGCATGCATCCCCGCCACACTGTCCGGAACATCCCCAAATCCCAATTCTGCTGCATCAAAAGAATTAATTCCAGTGAGGAGGATTATGAGATAGCCAGTTTGGATCTTGCTAATAGATTCTATGACAGAGGGTATTCTGCTTTTGATATAAAATCTGCCAAATATTGGTCTGACAAACAAACTAGGGACCAGCTTTTACTTTATCAGGACCATCAGAAAAACCACAAAGGTGATGAGGTTTTGAGGCTGGTTACAACATATGGCAGAAATAATCAGATTATCAGAGGAGTGGTGGATAGGAATTGGAATATCTTGTTGGCTAATGACATTCTTAGACAACATCTTGGGACTCGTTGTCAATTTTCTTATAGAAAGGGCAAAACGTTAAGTTCCATTTTTTCACATTTCAAACATCATGGTAGTGGAGGGGCACGGTACAAACAGCTTACAATTATGGGTAAAGAACTGATAGGTACTTTTCCTTGTGGACATTGTATGTCCTGTTCGGACATCCTTTAGCAGTGCAAATACTAGCAAGGTCTATGACCTAAAATTTTTTGGGAACTGCTCAATGAGTTGGGTGATATATCTTGCCACTTGTCAATGTTCTGCATTTTATGTGGGAAAAACTTCTCGGCCTCTCAAAATTAGAATTGGGGAACACAGAAGTAATATTAGAAACAAGAAAACTACCAATGCTCTTTATCTACACACAGTTAAACATCCGACGGCTAAATTTAAGTTTACCATCATTGATCGGATTGTTGGTGATAGGAGTCATCAACAAGGTTGGGAAAACATTTTGACACAAAAAGAGAAATATTGGATTGTACATCTGGGTGCACTATTCCCTCCGGGCATTAATGATCACTTATAATATATTTACACTGATATAGGTCTTTCTATTGGTGTAGTATACTATTATATTAATAACATACTGACGTAGGCCATTTATATTATTTATGCTGATCATCCAATATATAAATAAATTTTTGTCTCATATATATCTGACATTGGTCATTTGGTCCGACTGATGTCCCTTAACATCATATCTAGTTTTTACATCTAGATATGTATGTTTTTCATGGTTCTTTATTTAGCCATGTTTCCTACTTAGCCATATCATTATGAATGTTTTTTTCATGTATTTGTTTTTTTATGTATTATTATTATTTTTATTTGTTCAAGTATATGGGTTTAAATATTCTTTGAAGCTCTACCAATCCAAAATCATTATGGGGTGCTGGTTTCATTTATTGCAATTAGTTGGATATTGATTGGATGATTGATTTGACTGACATTATATATGGTATCATGTGCTGTTGTTGGCTTTTTATCCATTTGTCTTTGCTCCACTGAAGAAGGGGAACCGAAAACGGTTTGGAGCAGGATATATTTCTATATCCTATGTATATTCTTGAATAAAATACTTTTTGGAACACTACGTGCTGGCCGTTGTGTGATTTGTAACAGGAATAAAGACAGAAAGGCCATTCTAGAATTTGTCTAGCAAATGGCTTGATGGTGGCCAACACATGGTTTACCAAGACAGACAGTGACAGGATGACATGCAAGAGTGGTCAACATTCAACTCAAAGAAAGTGCACTGGGATAAAATTAGAGATGGTTAAGTTATCCAAAGTGAAATGGCTGCCCCCCCCCAGCACAAACCACTGATAGCTAAAATCAGCATGAAGCAGCAGTCAGGGAAGGCTCCAAGATCAGCAGGAACTAGGCTTAAGACCTGGAAACTGACTGGATAGAAAGCACAGGAGTTCAATGAAATATTCAGGAAATAGCATCTCAGGAAAAGGAGAAAATAGATGGAGAACAAGAAGAAAGATAGCATCTCAAAATACCAAGTGTGAAGACTACAGAACATGCAGCTACACGTGATATGTAAATAAGGTACACAAGGAAAGCTAGTGATGAAATGTAGAAGTCTGGGCAGATATCAAAAGATAAAAAGGAGTTCAGGAAGAAGTGGGCAACAGAAATACAGTCCAGCTTAATTAGCAGTACTGGTTGGCTAACAAAGGTGCTAAGAGAGCAGTTGGGTCTACAACAAGAATCCAAGTACCAGCTACTCAAAGATCACAATCTCAGAGATAGGGACTCAAGTGTCTTGCAGCTCACACAGGCTACCACTTGAGCTCAAATTCATTACAAGGTAAGTATAGCAGCCGTGGGCAGGGATGTATCCTAGGTTTTATAGGGCTTGCGAGGGGGGATTTATGGGAGTTTTACATTTAGGGAGCAATCAGAGAGTTTAGGAATAGGGAGAAGAGAGTTTGAGATAAGGCAGAGATTGGGGTCTTCAGTTTTAGGAAGCAGGAGGAAGGCACTGATTTTAGGTTTAAAAGTGGGGGAGGTAAGTTTTACAGTTAAAGTTAAGAGACCAAGGCTTCAGATTAGTATCAGGGAATAGGTGGGAGTTTTACAACTAGTGTTTTGGCTCTAGCAGAGCTAAACTGTTTACAAGAGCTAGGAAATTAATCAGGACTGGGCTAGTGGGAATTAGGGCACATATTTAAAGCAAGTGACAGTGAGCAAGTGTGCTATGATGTGGACAGTTGCAATGGCAAAAAACAAAGCAGCAGAGAAAGTCTACCAGCTTCTGGAGAGGGAGTTAGCAGATGGCACCAAGAAGCTCTTTCAGGCACAAGTCAATGACAGTAAAAACAAAAGCGAGTCACCAGATACTATTCATAAGAAATGCCAAGAACATTCTGCTGAGCCATAAAGAGTAGATAGGAGGAATAAACTCAACAGCTTTTGAAAAAAGAAAACCCCACGGAAACTGTTCTGCCCTATGTTCAGCCTATGATGACAAAGGAACAACAAACCTCACTAGAGACAGTATGGAGAGCACTATGGAAAATATAGTCAGGGAAAGCAGAAAGCTCTGACGAAGTCATGATGAATACGATCAAGATGTTTGGTGAGCAAGAGGAGAATCTGCAGCATGAAGAGAAAGGTGGATCCCTGATAACCAAAAATAAGCATTCTAATGCCAGTAGAAAAGTACAAAGGCCAGTACAAAGATATAAAAACGCCTGTCACACTGCAAGAAAGTGCTGGACTGGGTGACTGATAAACTAAGACTAAGAGTGGCAGAATGTGTGACAGGAGATGATCACATACAGATCAGGACTGAGTAAAAATGGCTCAACGTTTGGACTGAGGTGAATAGTGGAGAGGCTGGACATGAGGAAAGAGGCATTCCTAGTCTTGGAGAAAGCATATGACAAGGTTCCAAGAACGCTGATTTGGGAAGTCCTGCAACGGTTCAAAGTCCTAGAAATATTTGGTAGAATTAAAGCAAGAATGTACAAGGATGCAATGACTCAAGCATGAGCAGCATTTGGACTCAGAGAGGGGTTTCACGCCACAGTGGGTGTGCATCAAAGTTCAGCGGTAAGCCCAATGCTGCTTATACTGGCAATGGACTACATCAGCAAATAGGTCAGAGACGAAGAGCTTAACAAAGCTGCTGTATGCAGACAATGTGAAGCCAGCTCTTAACATGAGCTTCAGCAAATGGTAGGGAACTGGAATGCAAAACTGACGACACAAAGGACATATGGGGATACAGACAAAACAGTTATGCCAGCAAATACAGGAAATCTGTCTCAGTTTTCATCTTTTTTGAAGACAATACTGTGGAACAAGTGAACAGCATTAGGTACCATGGGGGGCTGAGGGGAAAGGAAGCATGAATCAGGAGGCCAAACCTAGAATCAGAGGTGTTATAGCTGACTAGAATAGTGCATCATGGGGAGTGTATGACAGAAGAAAGCCAAAGAGGCTGAAATGAAAGCTATGCAGAGGTATGAGCATTGCTTCTGTAAGGCATATAGATCTCAGCGGAACAGCTGGAAAAGTCTGAGATGATGGAGATGAAGTGCCTAAAATTGCTGGTAGAATGCTTACTGTAGTAAAGACAAATATAAAAGACGACATTAGAGCAGAAGACAAAGTAGCCTCAACTGCAAAAATGGCCAAGAACACATTGCAGTTGTTCAGTCACATGTACAGGAATACAGAGAATGTCTTGGTAAAGAAGATTTGAGAGAGACAGGAAAAAGGCAAGAGGAAATGTGGAGGTCCAGCCAACAGATGGATGGAAGAAGACATAACTTGAAAATAGCAGAAAAGCACCACTAAATCAAGTGAGGTAGTAAGTTAATGTGACACCCAAACCCATGTAGAAAACTTTAAAAAGAGGGGTGATGAGGATGATGCTCTATTTACACACGTGTATATACATATTTTATATATATTGTGTGTGTGTGTGTGTGTGTGTGTGTGTGTGTGTGTGTGTGTGTGTGTATATATATATATCTATATATATATATATATATATATATATATATATATATATATATATATGCTCTATATTACATGATTGAAGCTTTGCTAAAGCTGAATCACTAAATGTCAAAGTCCCAAACCCGTGAACGGCAATTTCCACACAGGGAAACAATGCCATTATCCCAACTAAAAAAACATTAAACACAATTAGTGGGGCTTCAATCCCCACACCCCTAACTAAATATACCAACTCCGAGATCACTCCACATTGTAGAAATGGCAGAATCCGCCTAACGGCCAAACAAATTGTTCCCTGTGTGGAAACAAGAAGTTAGGTACTCACCATAACGTTCGATGTATGTAGTCCATCTCGCCTCACATTCTTACCCGTGGGTTCGGAGCCGAATGTCAGCTCCGACTCAGCCATACTTTAGCTCATCTTTAGCTCAAAGTCTTTCAATTGGCTGGGCTAAGATAATATCCCATGCTGCACTGCTCTCTATCCCCAGATAGAGTTTGCTGCAAGCACCAGCACTCACTCTCCATGCATAACACCACCTAGAACAAACCAAGAATGAAAGGAACTCTGAAACCAGGCCTAACCTCCAGATCCTCCAGGACGGGGGAAGGTGGGGGGATAAGTAAGAATGTGAGGCGAGATGGACTACATAAACGAAAAGCAAAACGGCTTACAGGTAAAACCCAGTATATAAAAAGAGAAGTATATGAGAGAAAACACTATACCGGGTACCACACAATAACGTCTTTATTTAAACAAAGTAAAAAGGAGAGGTGAGCGCCAGAACCTTCGTTGCTTCATCAGACAAAGAATTAACTGTTCAACTGCTTGTTTTATATCACTCTCGGTCAAAAAAATTTTTTCCAATTAGGACATCATACAACTTTTGAAAATTTAAAGGCATATATGACAAGAATATTGTAAAATACGCATATGAATATAAAATATATATACAAAAATGTAAAGTATGTTCATATTTATGCATATCTAATTTAAAACAGTTAAATAATCTCATTAAAAATGCATATATATAAAAAATGCATATAAATAAAAATGCATAGTATATTCATATTTATGCATATCTAATTTAAAACAATTAAATAATCTCATAAAAATGCATATATATAATATATATATAAAGAATGCATAATACAAAATATATAATAAAAGAAATATATGTATATATTTATTTTTATTTTATGCAAAAAATTAATTGTGTTGAAGGCGTCTAGCTTTAAGAAATGGAACCAGTGATGTACAACCATTTAAGCCTGGATATCTAACAGCATTGAGCTTGATAATCCATCTTTGTTCTCGGCTCTCTGTAAAATTTTCTATATCTCCTCCCCTCACATTTCTATGTATATGTTGTAAAACAAAGAACTTGAAAGAGTGTGAAGGGTCAGTGTTTGAAACATGTTGAGCAAGCGCACTAGTAGTTTTGTTATTTCTGATGTCTCTTATGTGTTCCAATATTCTATCCTTTAAGTTTCTATTTGTTTTTCCTATATAGAAGGCATGACATATTTGGCAGAAACAAAAATAAATAACATCTGTGGTTTTACAGTCTGCATATGAATTAAAAAGTATAGTGTAAAATTTCTAACAGGATGAATATATGGTGTAGTACTATGAATATGTGTACAAGCAGTACAAGACCTACAAGGAAAAGTACCTTTGAGTCTGGAATTATAGGTAGTTTTTTTGACGTCTTTATTACACAATTGTTGTTTTAATGTTAGATTATTTCTGAAACTGAAACTAGGTGCATTACCAATGAAAGAATGTAAACAAGGAATCTCATGTAAAATGTGCCAATGTTGTTTAATAATATTAGTATACCGATTAACATTACTAGCATACTGAAAAACCGCTCTAATGCTATTATTTTGTGTATTATTTCTCAAATTACTGCTATCTGACGTAATAGAATTAGAAGATTGAAAGTACGCTTTACATTTAGAGTCCCTGAGTGTCCAAGCATCAGAAACAGTTCTATCTATTTCATCCATATGATATCCTCTTCTTAAAAAATCAGTTTTCAATTTATTCAAAGCTAGTACTGCATCATTATCATTGTTGTGTAATCTTAATGTTCTGTATACCTGCCCCTTGAGCACATTTCTTGGAATGTGTCTAGGATGCATACTGGTTTTGTGCAGGTATGTATTTTTCTTCGTGGGTTTGTGAAAAATTTTGCTGGTAAAACCTGTCCACACATGGAAACAATGCCATTATCCCAACTAAAAAAACATTAAACACAAATTAAGTGGGGGGCTTCACCGCCCCCTCACACCCCCTAACTAAATATACCAACTCCGAGATCACTCCACATTGTAGAAATGGCAGAATCCGCCTAACGGCCAAACAAATTGTTCCCTGTGTGGAAACAAGAAGTTAGGTACTCACCATAACATTCGATGTATGTAGTCCATCTCGCCTCACATTCTTACCCGTGGGTTCGGAGCCGAATGTCAGCTCCGACTCAGCCATACTTTAGCTCATCTTTAGCTCAAAGTCTTTCAATTGGCTGGGCTAAGATGATATCCCATGCTGCACTGCTCTCTATCCCCAGATAGAGTTTGCTGCGAGCACCAGCACTCACTCTCCATGCATAACACCACCTAAGGAAAGAAGAACAAACCAAGAATGAAAGGAACTCTGAAACCAGGCCTATCCTCCAGATCCTCCAGGACAGGGGAAGGTGGGGGGATAAGTAAGAATGTGAGGCGAGATGGACTACATACATCGAACGTTATGGTGAGTATATAACTTCTTGATGTTATGTAGTCCAATGTCGTCTGCATTCTTACCCGTGGGACAGCGTCCCCAGCACCTAAATCCTGGGAGGCTCAGTGGAAAATACTCCTGAGCACTGTGGAACCAAAGGGAGACCTGCCTCTAGATACCACATCTAACTTGTAATGAGTAAAAAAGGTGTGAGGAGATGCCCAAGTAGCTGCAGCACAAAACCTGCCTCTAGATACCACAGCTAACTTGTAATGAGTAACAAAGGTGTGAGGAGATGCCCAAGTAGCCGCAGCACAAATATCATCCATAGACAATCTGGCCTGAAAAGCTGTAGAAGTAGATACAGACCGGGTAGAGTGAGCCTTCACTCGGAATGGTACATCTCTTCGGTATAAATGAAAGAAATACAACTTGAAATCCACCTGGACAACGTGACTTTGGAAACAGGAGACCCAATTCTGTTTTCCAAAAATGAAACAAACTGATCAGATTTTCTGAGGTCCTTCGTTCTGTGCAAATAAAATCATAATTGTCCGTGCACATCCAACTGATAAAATTTGAATTCTGCCTTGTTTGAGAACTGAGGAAAAAATACTGGTAATTCAATGGATTGGTTAAGGTTACTAACGAATTCTACTTTAGGAAGAAAGGAAGGATTCGGTCTGAGAGAAACCCTGTCCTTATGAAAAATCAAATAAGGTGGTTTAACTGATAAAGCTTGAAGCTCCGAAACACGTCTGGCTGACGTGATGGCTACCAAAAAGACAGCCTTCCAAGTTAAGAATTTTAAATCACAAGTGGCTGCAGGCTCAAAGGGGGGTGAAGTAAGACCCTGTAGAACAAAGTTTAAGTCCTAAGGCATAACAGGTTCAGAGACAGGAGGACGAGTGCCTTTCAGGAAAGCTTTACAGAGTCTATGTGCCATTAGACTAGGTTCGTCTGCGACGTGAAAAGTAGAAATTGCCGCCAACTGGACTTTAATGGTTGCGGCAGCTGATCCCTGGTTGAAAAGAATAGAAAGGAACTCCAATACTGATGAGATTGGAGCTGTGTAAGGGTCAATCTGTTTGGCATGTGCCCAGATGGAAAATCTCTTCCATTTGCTGTAATAAATCTTCCTGGTTGAAGGCTTATGAGAGGAAGATAGAATATGAACCACCTCCGGCGAAAAATGGTGAAGCCTAACTAATGATGGAAGTGGAGTAGCCAAGCTGTCAACCGGAGGGTCTGAAGAGAGGGATGGAGCTGCCCTGACATTTGAGTCAGTAAGTCTGGCTGTGGGTCCAGAATCCAAGGAGCGTCCATGAGATAGGGATGGAGAAAGGGGAACCACATTTGACAAGGCCAGTGTGGAGCAATCAGAATCATTTTGCTTCCCAAGGATTGCGCTTTCTGAATAACCTTTGACAGCAAAGGAACCGGAGGGAAGGCATATAGTAGACCGGAGGGCCAATCGTGGACTAGAGCGTCCCTGGGTGACTCCCCCTGAGGGGGGGATAAGGGTGAAGTAGCTGTTGCATTTGGCATTGAGGGGCCTGGCAAAAAGGTTGCAGCAAGGCTGACCCCACCTGTGGAAAATCTGCTCCGCAACTTGACAGTTCAGGGACCACTCGTGAGGCATCAGAATAGCTCTGCTTAGCCTGTCTGCGATCACACTGGACTTCCCCGGAATGTGCGTTGCTACCAGAAAACGTTGGGAAGACGCTGCCCACTGCCATACTTGCATGGCCTCTCTGCAAAGGGGATACGGCTTAGTTCCTCCCTGTTTGTTCAGATACCATACTACCGACATATTGTCTGAGTGGATTGCAATAGTCCCGAGAGGAAAAAAGCTCTAAAGTACTTTCAGCGCTAGTAGCACTGCTCTCATCTCCAGGACATTGATATGCAGATGCACCTCGTGCTCTTGCCACGTGCCTTGGACTGTCCTGCCTAGATAATGCCCCCCCCCACCTCATCTGGGAGGCATCCGTGGTCACAGTGGCAACCGGAGGCAAAGGAACGAAGGGTTTTCCCGCATTGAGGTTGTCTGTGTGAAACCACCAACTGAGATCCTGTTTGCACCTGTCTGTGAGTAGAATAGGGCAAGAAAGTGGAAGACGTTGAAGAGACCACTGGGCGAAGAGTAGCCACTGAAGGAGCCTCATATGTAATCTTGCCAGGGGTCTAACAATCGTAGCAGCCATTGTCCCCAACAATTGGAGGACCAATCTTGCCTTCACTCTGCTCAGAGGGAGCAAGGCGTAAATCTGTTGTTGTAAGACTCTGATTCTTTCCTGTGGTAGAAACGCCCGCATGAGGATGGTGTCTAATTTGGCGCCTATAAAGGTGACACACTGCGAGGGCAACAAGGCAGATTTTTCCCAGTTCAAGGTGATGCCCAACTGTTGACATAGGTTGATAGTAGCGTCTCTGGTCTGAAGTAGCAGATGCCTGGTGGTGGCAGTAAGGAGCCAGTCGTCCAGGTATGGAAAAGTACAGTTGTGTACCTACCATAAATGTAGGTGTTCGAGTGTATTCACTGTTGCAGTCATTACTCCTGGGTTATCCTGCTGGCAGGCTACCCGCAGTCGGCCTGAATTCCAAAGTCTAGGTCCGGCGTCAGCTGCTGTCACCTCTTCCCTGACGTCAGTGTGCCAGGGGTATAAAAGATGCAGCCGACGCCATTTTCTTCAGTTTTTCTTGCCCCAGATGTCAGGTGCCCCCAAAATGGTAGGCTAAAAAAATTATGCCAATAATTATGCATGCAGTAAAATAAACATTTCCTTCATTTACAAGCAAATACACCACATAGGTTGTATAACATAGAGAAGTATAGGTAAGTCCCAGCAAAGAAAAGAGGGATGGTGGGTTGGTAACCCGGACTGCAACAGTGAATACATTCGAACATCTACATTTATGGTAGGTACACAACTGTACTATGTTCATCGTGTTTCACTGTTGCAGTCATTACTCTTGGGTTGAACCCCAAAGCTGAGGTTGGGTGGCTGGGCCTAAATAGGATTAGGAGAGGCTATAAGGCCCTGCAGAACTGCAGTGGCGAAGCCTGCTCTGGATTTTGAGTAGAGAGGTAAATGGTAGTGCTTTGTAAAAGTGTGCACTGAACTCCAAGTTGCAGCCTCTAAAATGTATTTTTTTGCTACTCCTCTGAGAAAGGCTGCTGACGTGGCTGCTGCCCTGGTAGAATGAGGCCTAATGCCATTGGGCACTGATTTGCCATGTTGTGAGTAGAAGAAACGAATGCAGTGGCCTATCCATTTTGAAATAGTCTGTTTTGAGATGGGTTTTCCTTGAGATCCTGCAGCATATGCCACTAAAAGTTGCTCAGTTTTTCTAAAAGCTTTAGTTCTGTCCAAGTAGAAGCGTAGTTGTCTGTGTATGTCCAAAGAATGCAGAAGTCTCTCACCCTTATTCTGTGGGTTTGGATAAAAGATAGGCAAATGAATGGTTTGGTTAAGGGCCACACTGGACACTACCTTAGGCATAAATGTTGGGTTTGTCCTTAGAGAAACCCTGTCTGGATGGAAAATGATGAAAGGTTCCACAGCCATGAGTGCCTGTAACTCTGAAACTCGTCTTGCAGAGGTTATTGCTAGGAGCAGAGCTGTTTTCCAAGATAAAAACTTTATATCAGCTGTATTGGCTGGCTCAAAAGGCTGCAGTGTGAGTTTTTCCAAGACATAATTGAGGTCCCATGCAGGTATTGGGGCTCTCCTTGGAGGTCTTATGTTTTTGGCCCCTCTGAGGTACTGCCTTAGCAATGGATGGGAAAAAATAGGAGGTTCCGTATTGTAATGAGCTGAAATGGCAGAGGCATGAATTTTAATTGATGAAAAGGATAGGCCTTTGTCTAGCATCTCAGTTAGGTATTGTAAAATCTGAGGAATATTTGATACAGATGTGTCAATTCCTTGTGCCTGGTTCCAAGCACAGAATCTTTTCCATTTTTCTGCATAAGATTTTCTGGTACTGGGCCTCCTGGCCTCCAAAATAACATCCATCACTGCTTTAGAGAGAGGTGTGTTTTGAATGGTTACATTATCCGCCATGCTGCCAGATTTAGGGTCCTGAGTTGGCTGTGCAGAATCTGATTGCTTCGCTGTGTCAGTAAGTGAGGAATTAGAGGCAATGTCCAGGCAGGGCCTTGAGACAAACTTTTTAGGATTGGGTACCAGTGCTGGCGTGGCCAGTCTGGGGCAATCAGAATCATTCTTGCCTTCTCTTGTCTGACCTTTAGGAGTACCTTGGGGAGGAGAGGCAGAGGAGGAAAGGCATATACTGTTAGACTTTTCCAGCTGAATGACAGAGCATCCACTTTCCATGGTTGCTTGCGATAAGGCCTTGTGCAGAATTTCTGTAGTTGGCAGTTGTAAGGGGAGGCAAATAGATCTATGTCCGGGCATCCCCATACCTTTGTTATCATGCTGAAGATTTGTGGATCCAGTTTCCACTCATGGGGATCCGTGAGGTTTCTGCTTAGTTCGTCTGCCAGAGTATTGTTCTTTCCTGGCAGGAATTGTGCTTGCAGGTGTACTTGATAAGTCACTGCTGTGTCCCATAAAGTCATGGCTTGTCTGCAGAGGGGGTAGGAATGTGTGCTTCCCTGCTTGTTTATGTACCACATGACTGTAGTATTGTCCGTCCTTATCAGTAGTTGTCCTGGATGGAGTAGATCCTTGAAAGCTGTCAGGGCATTCTGAACAGCTAGCATCTCTTTTTGATTGACATGTAGATGCATTTGGCTTGTGGACCACATGCCCTGAATACATTTTCCTGCCATGTGTGCTCCCCAGGCATAATCTGATGCATCTGTTGTTATTGACTGCCTGGCTGTGGGTAGAGTGAATGGCTGTCCCTTGTTGAGGTGACAGGCATGTGCCCACCAAAACTCCTGTTGCAGGCAAGGAATGGGGGTAATTAATGCTTCCAGGCTTTGACAATGTTGAGTCCAGACACTTTTTAGGTACCACTGAAGTTTCCTCATATGCAGTCTGGCATATGGAATTAGCAGAATGCAGGATGCCATGAAGCCCAAAGCCTGCAGAATTTTTCTAGCAGATAACTGGGCCTTTGTTGCCAACATTTTGAAGTAAGAAGTTAGTTGCCTTTGTTTGTCTGGCGAGAGATAAGCCATCTGGGCAGTTGTATTTAAGCTTGCACCTAGGAATATTATCTCTTAAGAGGGTACTAGTTTTGATTTCTTTTCGTTTACTGTGTACCCTAGGCAAATTAATAATCTTTTTACGAACGCCAGATGCTTTAGTAGAGTGTCCTTGTTCTCTGCTTGTATAAGGCAGTCATCCAAGTAAGGATATATTTGAATTCCTCTTTGTCTGCAAAATGCAATTACTGGTGCCAGGCATTTTGTGAAGACCCTGGGTGGAGTAGATAAGCCAAAGGGCAGTGCAGAGAATTGGTAGTGCACTGAGCCAGCTATGAATCTGAGGTATCTTCTGCAAGATTGTCTGAGTGGGATATGCAGGTATGCCTCTTTTAGGTCCAAAGGTACAAGCCAAGCCTTCTTGCCCAGCATGGGCAGAAGCTGCTGCAGAGTTAACATTTTGAATTTTGGAACATCCAGAAATGTGTTTAGAATAGACAGGTCCAGTATTGGTCTCCAGGCTTTGTCCTTTCTGGGTACCAAGAAAAGTCTTGAGTAAAATCCTTGTCCCTGCTCTTGCTGTGGTACTTGCTGAATGGCCCCCATGTTCATAAGGGATGAAACTTGTTTTTGATTGATTGTGTGGCAGGTTTGGCATACCTTTTGCCTTTGGCAGGGTGTGAAAGTGGAACCTGTAGCCCTGGGACACTATATTCAATACCCATTTGTCTTGGGTGATCATGTGCCAATTTTGAGAGAAAAGTGCTAGTTTTCCCCCTAAGGGGGCTGCAAGAAGATAAGTGCTTAGTGCTGGCAGAGGCAAGTCATTGGGACTGTTTCCTGTATGGCTGTGCTTTGTCTTCTCCACTTTTGGAGGTAGAAGCGCCCCACTGTTTAGGCCTGTATGAGCCCTGGGGGTGAGATCTGCCTCTGGGGCGTCTGTATCTGCCTCTTTGTGGCCTGTCCGACACTGGAAAGGACCAATTCTTTGTAGGCCAGTTCCTGCTAAATCTTGGTGGCTGAACCTGTAAAAAATCCTTTACTGTTTGCATAGATTTCGCTTTGTCCTCCATTTTCTTCAAAACCTCCTCTGCTTTAACACCAAATAAAGTATCATGCTGTAATGGAGCATCTAATAATTTTGCTTTAACATAATCAGGCAGATTTTGTTCCTTTAACCAAGCATGCCTCTTAATGACAGAACCCGTAACTGTGGCCCTGCAGGAGGCCTCCAGAGAATCAAAACCACGTTGCAATGTATGCTTTCCCACTTGTTCAGTTGCATGCAATAAATCCTGCAATTCCTTATTTTCTGCACAATCAGAATTGGCCAACATTTTCGGTTTTAACATTGACATTAAGTATTGCTGATATTTAATCATATGAAATTGACAATTTAAAGCCCTCACAGCCAAAGTAGCAGAAGTGTAAACCTTTTTCCCCCATCTGTCTAGTGCCCTTGAATCCCTGTCAGAAGGGATAGGGTTTTTTGCAGTAGCGGCCTTAACCCCTTTGGGACCCAGAGAAATAGTTTCTGGGTCAGCAGCAGGGTTTTTATAAAGACATTTATGTGAATCTGGAACCCTGTAGTATCTGTCTGGTTTAACAGGAGTTAGAGGTAAGGAGTCTGGAGAAAGGCCGAACTCTGAAAATACATCATCTACAATGTCTAGCACAGGAGGAATAGCAAGAGGCCTGTGCTGAGGAAGTAAAAGAAAATCGCTAAGCCTTTTCTTTGACTCTGAGTAATCTTGGCTCTCCCAGTGGAAGTGCTCCCTCATGGTAAGCAGGGTTTCCCCAAAAGAATAATCCTCAGGAGGAGAGGCTGAAGGAATGGATTATTCAGCATCAGAATCCTCATAGGGAGGAAGAGGGTATTCCTGTACAGAAGAGGAGTCAGAGGAGATGGAAACCTGATCTGAAGAGTCATAGTCTGTCTCTTGCCTAGGCCTCTTGTCAGGAGGGGGATGGGAACCCCTGATCAAGGTAATAAGGTCTTCGACCATTTTGAGCATCTGTTTCTTAGGCATGGAAGTTTGTCCTGGAGAATGATGTACTTGTTTCTTTGTCTTTAAAGCTGCTTTAGTCTTTGCTTTTGAAGCTGAAGTAGGCTTTACATATAGCTGTGCAGGTCTGAAAACACCCTCAGAAGCCGATGCCTGCTCAGCGGCTCTGGACCCATCTGAGGGAATGGTTTCCGAGTGTCCAATACCTTGAGTATCCAGAGGCCTAGCTGGCTCCACGTGGGAGTAGTCAGCGGCCTGTGGCTCTGAGGTAGCGGGCATCAGGGGCTGCGAAAGCACCTCACTGAGAACCGGCGACTGGCTTAGCGGAAGCCTCGTCGTTGGTTTTGGATCTCAGATGCCTGTCCTTCTCTTTTTCCTTGCGTTTTTTAGAAACTTTGGTCGTCAGCTGTTCTGACGGCATTATAGAATTGAATTTTCGGCCAAAGTAATGAAAGGCAAAATCAAACCAACACTTAATAGTGCGTTGGTTGAATCTAGCACAAAACCGACAGCTAGCAACGTTATGATCAGGGCCTAGGCAAGGAATACATTAAGAATGTAAATCCTTATGAGGTATTTGCTTCCCACAAGAAATACAATTGTTAACTTTTTCTGACATCGGTCTGGAGCAAGAAAAAAGTTTCCCCAACGGTGTACTTAGCTTTAATGAAGACTTTGGATCTGAAATTCGTCTGTGAAAATCTCAGGAGTCGGCCGACAGGCACTTGCGAACTGCTTTTGCTTTGGGCACCGCGCGGCAAGAAAGACAGAAGAAAATGGCGTTGGCTGCATCTTTTATACCTGGCACACTGACGTCAGGGAAGAGGCGACAGCAGCTGACGCTGGACCTAGACTTTGGAATTCAGGCCGACTGTGGGTAGCCTGCCAGCAGGATAACCCAAGAGTAATGACTGCAACAGTGAAACACGATGAACATCACTTGGAATCCCTGACGTCTCAAGTGAGCAGTCACCATTCCCATGCATTTGGTAAACACCCTGGGGGCTGTGGTGAGACCAAAGGGCAGGGCTCAAAACTGAAAGTGACTGGCTCCCAGCCGGAAGCATAGGTGACTTCTGGATGCCCTGTCCATCTTTATGTGGTAGTAAGCATCCTTGAGGTCGATGGGGCACATCCACACTTCTTTTCCCAACAATGGGAGAATAGATTCCAACGTGACCATTCGGAACTTGGACTTTTGCACATGGGTGTTCAATCGGCTGAGATCCAAAATGGGTCTCAGGTCCCCTGTCCTTTTTGGCACCAAAAAGAATCTGGAGTAAGTCCTTAATCTAATCTGGTCTGAGGGGACATGTTGGATGGCTCCTTTTTCTAGCAGCTTTGAAACCTCTGAAGCTGCGGAATCCCTTTGACTGGGTGGAACATCCGGGATTTTCTTGATTGAGGGGAGTTGAGAAGGGAATGATATATCCTCTGGAAATTATTCGTAGAACCCACTGGTCCTGGGTCATACCTTGCCAGACCTCTGGGTATAGTGAGATTCGACCCCCAACTGGCTCCGGAAACGCACAGTCGGGCCTTCCATCAGGAGCGGCGGTAGGGAGAACCACGAAAGGAATCGCGGTCTCCTGAGTTACGAGGGCATCCTCTGCCCCTAGGGCGGCATCTACCTGAATAACCACCCCCTTTCCTGCCTCTGGAGGGGGACTCACCTTGTGCATCAGGAAAAAACCTCTGTGATTTCTTGAAACACATCTTCCCACCCTCTGGGCCTTGGGATAAGGCCTAGAGGGAAGGGAAAAATGGACTCCTACGGCAGACAGAGTTTTTCCCTCTTGCTCACACCTAGTGAGAGTGTCTTTCACCTTGCTTCCAAACAAAGAGGAACCATCAAACGGGGCATCAGTGAATGTAGATTTGAAGGCCTTCACAAAATGACAAAGGCGCATCAAGGCATGTCTCCTAAGAACGACTCCTGAACTTGCTGCCCTACTCGCTCCCTCGGCTGTGTGAGAGATCAGCCTCATGAAAGAGTTTGCAATAGAATTGAGGGTAGACATCTGAGCGTTGACTTTCTGAGCCACCGCCTCAGAAATGTTACCCGTTAGAGTATCTCCAAGCTCCTTTAGGAGATCACTCTGGAGCCGTGTAAAGTGTGATAAGTAATTCAGTGACCACAAAGTAAAGGCTGCTGAAGAAAATGTACACTTCCAGTACTGGTCCATAGTCCTAGACTCCTTGTTAGGGGGATAGACGGTGGAAGAAGTCTCAGCCAATTCCTTCTTGGTGGCCGCTGCCACCATCATGGCATCCAAAGGGACTCCCTTGGATAGAAATTCCTTATCGGGGGGGGGGGGCAGACAAAATCTTATTGTGTCTCCTGGGACTGGTTCCATAGAGTCAGGGGTTTCCTACACCCTTCGACAAACCAGATCCAGAAGCTCGTCGAAGGGTGGAGACACCCAGGAGGCAGAGGGCTGAGCACCAAAGGCCTTCAGGAACACCGACTCCTCTTCGGAGGGGACTTAGGATGGCCAGTCACCTCTTTGCTTCAAAATCTCTAGGATGTCAGAGAAAGAAACATCCTCAGAGGATGGCTTAGTGGACCCCTCCGATTCCTCGTGGTTGGTGTCTGACGTGAGAGACTCATCTTGGGAATCTATGTGCTTCCTCTTGCATGTTCTCTTTCTGGGTGGCTCCTCAGGCAAAAACTCTGAGGGGCCCTCAGAAATATGGGGATCACTTGTGGGGGTACCCTGAGGCCTTGGGGCTCCGCTGTGATGAGATAGAGGGCAATCAGAGACCTGCACTGGTGCTGTAGGGGACAGAGTGACTGAACCGTATGATGCCACTGATGACCTGGCCAGCGCGCTCCACATGGCCTTGAAAGCTGGTCCTCCCGGGTCCGAAGATCAACCCAGCCATGGAAGACCTCGGATCAGAAGGGACCAGGTCCGAAGCAGAGACAGGAGTCAGGCTTCACCGTGCCGAAGCACCGAGAGGGAGACTAGGAGCCGAGAGATGTCCTAAAGCCTCTCCCTCGGGTTTGACCTAGGAATCCTGAGTCCTGAAACCCATGGATGGCGCCGACGGGGTTGGAGCTGACGTCGGAACCGATAAGCCAGGAGGGGCTGTTGGAACCGACCTGGGGACATCAAGCGGAGCCGAGCACTCCTGCTCTGAAAGCTGAGATGCGCTCAGAGGAGGAAGTATCGATGTAGGTAGAGGGACCAGCTCTGGAGCCGACTGGGTCAGAACCGAATACAATTTAGCCAGTACCGGTGACTGGAGAAGTCTCTGCACCACTCTATCGACGTCCACATCCGATAAGGTCCTAGAGGATTTGGAGGATAGGGAAGGAGATCGAGACCTCCTCTCTGAAGGAGACCTGCGAGGAGGAGATACCGGCCTAATGCTAGGCGACCGGCTCCGAACAGGCTCCGAGAAAATAGGAGCCGAAGCAGGTTCCATAGACACTGACACTTCCCGCGGCCGAGGACAATGGAGCAGAGGATGTTAATGAAGATTTAGCTGTTTTCTCCGGCGGCTCCGAGGATACTGATGGAGCCGGGGATCGCTTTTTAGCCTTGGAAGATTTAGCTTTTGATGGCGAAGACTTAAAGCTGGAAGCACTCTCCAAACTCTCCTCGAAGGAGAGTTTCAGAAGTCCCTTCAAAATCAATTTGTTTTTCCTTTCCTGAAGAACACGTGGGCTAAAAGCATGACAGAAACGACACGTTTTCTGGAGGTGAATTGTTCCCAGACAGTACACACAAACAGAGTGTCCATCAGTAATGGACATCTTATAACTACACTTGGTACACTTCTTAAAGCCCGAGGGCTTATGTTCCTTAGTATCTTTAGACATAGTTACCACAAAAACAGAGTAACTAACTCAACAACCAGACCAACGATCAATCAGCCAAAAGTGCGGGAATAGAAAGTACAGTTTTGTACCTACCATAAATGTAGATGTTCGAGTGCTAATACAGCTGCAGTAATCACAGATGGGTTTTCAGCCGTCAGGCGGTCCCTCGGTCGGCCGAATTCCAAAGTCTTAGTCCAGCGTCGGTTGTCGTCGCTTACTCTTCTGACGTCAGAGAGGCCAGAGTATATAAGACACAGCCGACGCCATGTTCTTCAGTCTTTCCTGCCCCAGATGTCAGGTGCCCCCAAAAGGAAGGCAATACATAAATAAAGCTTATCTACATATACAAGCAATGCAATGCAATCCAAAATCTGTGTAAGCAAGCAAATAAAACATAGCAGGATAACCCAGTCAGGTAGTATGAAGAGGTTGTTAGGCCCCATGCCATTACCAAGTGGGGAAGGAGGGAGGGTAACCTGTACTGCAGCCGTATTAGCACTCGAACATCTACATTTATGGTAGGTACAAAACTGTACTATGTTCATCGTGCATACAGCTGCAGTAATCACAGATGGGTCGAGTCCCAAAGCTATGCATAGGGTGGTAGGTACTAGGAGGAACTGGGTTGAGCCAGAATGCCCTGAAAACAGCAGTGGCAAAGCCTGCTCTTGTTCTGGAATATAAAGGCAGGTGGTAGTGTTTTGTGAAGGTAGGTACAGAACTCCAAGTGGCTGCCTCCAAAATATCTTTGGTAGGAACACCTCTGAGGAAGGCTGTAGAGGTGGCTGTGGCCCTGGTGGAGTGTGATCTGATACCTGTAGGAACAGATTTCCCATGATAGGAATAACAAAACCATATGCAGTGGCCAATCCACTTGGGAATAGTCTGTTTTGTAACTGGTTTCCCTTGAGCCCCTACAGCATAGGACACAAAAAGTTGCTCTGATTTCCTGAAGGACTTTGTTCTGTCCAAATATAACGTAGCTGCCTATGGATGTCTAAAGAGTGTAGAAGCCTTTCCCCTTTGTTTTGAGGATTGGGATAAAAGGTAGGGAGGTGTATGGCTTGATTTAAGGCTACCCTAGATACCACTTTTGGCATAAATGATGGGTTGGTACGAAGGGAAACCCTGTCCTGATGGAAAATGAGGAAGGGCTGCACCGCCATGAGGGCCTGCAGTTCAGAAACCCTACGAGCTGAAGTGATGGCCAGAAGGAAGGCTGTTTTCCAGGACAAATATTGCAAATCTGTTGAGGCAGCTGGTTCAAAAGGAGGCAATGTTAATTTTTCTAGTATGTAATTAAGGTCCCAGGCTGGTATTGGTTGCTTCCTTGGAGGTCTTATATTCTTAGCCCCTCTGAGGAACTGTCGTAAGAGTGGGTGAGAAAATAAAGGGGGATCCGTGTTGAATTCTGCAGAAATGGCTGAGGCATGTATTTTTATGGAAGAAAATGAAATTCCACTGTTCAGCAGCTCAGCTAGATACTGTAATACCTGAGGCAAGTTCAGTTTTCTAGGGTCCTGGCCTCTTTTCTCATTCCAAGAGCAAAACCGCTTCCATTTTGCGGAGTAAGCTTTTCTAGTAGATGGCCTTCTGGCCTCCAAAATGACATCCTGCACTGACTGTGAAGAGTTTTGTAGCTGTGCTGAGTCAGCAGAAGAGGCATTAGAGGCAGGGACCAGGGAGGAGTATGTGTTAGGCTCCTCAGGAGTGGATACCAGTGTTGCCTTGGCCAATCTGGAGCAATCAGTATCATCCTCGGTTTGTCTGTTCTTGCTTTCAAAAGCACTTTGGGCAGAAGAGGCAGAGGTGGGAATGCGTAAACTGTCCATGCTGTCCAACTGAATGAAAGGGCGTCCACTCTCCAGGCCTTTGGATGAAAGGTCCTTGAACAAAACTTTTCCAATTGATGGTTCCTGTGGGAGGGAAAAAGATCTATGTCTGGCCTCCCCCACGCTTATATTATTTCTGTAAACACCTGAGGATGTAACTTCCATTCGTGTGGATCTGTCATATTTCTGCTTAGATTGTCTGCCAGTGTGTTTTCCAATCCTTGCAAGTACTGTGCTTGAAGTTCGATTTGTCTTTCCAGAGCCAAGTTCCAAAGAGTCATGGCTAGTCTGCACAAGGGGTATGAATGTGTTCCTCCTTGCTTGTTTATGTACCACATTACTGTGGTGTTGTCTGTTCTTATCAGTAATTGTCCTGGATGCAGGAAGTCCTTGAAAGCTGTAATTGCATTTATTACTGCTAGCATTTCTTTTGATTGATGTGAAGGTGCTTTTCCTTTTGGGACCATCTGCCCTGAATGCACCTGTCCTTCATGTGCGCCCCCAGGCGTAATCTGAGGCGTCTGTGGTTATGACTTGTTTTGCTTGAGGCTTGCAGAATGGAAGGCCTGTGTTTACTTGACATGCTTGGGCCCACCATAGAAATTCTTTTGCAAACATGGAATTATTGGTATAATTGTTTCCAAACTGTGACTGTGTTGAGACCATAGATTTTTTAGGTACCACTGAAGTTTCCTCATATGCAGCTTTGCACATGGGATTAGAAGAATGCAAGATGCCATGAATCCCAGAGCCTGCAGGATTTTCCTTGCAGTAAGCCTGGTACTTTTTGCTAGTATTTTGAAGTACTGAGATAATTGCCCCTGTTTTTCTGGCGTAAGATATGCCATCTGGGTGTTTGTGTCCAAGTTGGCACCCAGGAAGGTTATTTTCTGAGATGGTGTTAGCCTTGATTTCTCTTTGTTGATGGTATATCCCAGAGAAAGCAGTAACCGTGTCACATATGCCAGATGTTCCAGAATAAGAAGTTATGTACCTACCATAACGTTCCATGTTAGTTGTCTTCTCTCGCCTTCTTTCTTGCTTGATGGGTTCGGAGCCGATCCTCGGCACTGCACTTGCTAAGCTCGAGAGTCACTTTTACCAGCTCGAGGCAGCCCCATATCCCATGATGCAAGGCGGTAAGTACCCAGATCTCGTTTGATGACAAAAGGGCAATAGCACCAAGCATAAACACTTCCCAAAGGAAGAAAGCAGAAGAAAAACCTGCAGGATGGAAGAAAGACCAGCTCTGTATAGTCTTTCAGCATAATTATACATTGTAGAAAAAGGTCTGTCCAGGCCTGGGGAAGGAGGGAGGGTCGAAGAAAGAAGGCAGAGAAGACAACTAACATGGAACGCTATGGTAGGTACATAACTTCTTAATGTTAAGTTGTCAATCTCGCCTTCATTCTTGCTTGATGGGACCGCTCTATCCTGGGTGGCTCAATGGAACAGACTCTTGAGGACTGTAGAGCCAAAACTGGCTCTGTCCCTGGAGGCCAAGTCCAATTTGTAATGGGAAACAAAGGTATGAGGAGTGGCCCAAGTGGCCGCTGCACAAATAGTGTCTAAAGGAAGTCTAGCTTGAAAAGCTGTAGAAGTAGCTAAGCTTCTAGTTGAATGTGCTTTAGGTTTTGAGCACAGCTGTTTTCCCTGAGCTGATAAATTTCAGAGATGACAGAAGAAAGCCATCTAGATAAGGTAACTTTAGAGACAGGAAGGCCTTTCTTGTTATCAGCATAGGAAACAAAGAGTTGATCGATTTCCTAAATTGTTTAGTTCTGTCCAAATAATATCTGAGTTGGCGATGGACATCAAGATAATGTAGTTTTTGTTCATCTGCTTGAATAGTTTGGAAAAATACAGGAGATCAATGGATTGATTCAAATTAGTCTTTGAGGCGACCTTAGGCAAAAAGGTCGGATTAGTTCTCAATGATACTCTGTCTTTGTGAAAGACCAAATAGGGGGGGTCGAACCGATAGAGCATGAAGTTCAGACACCCTCCTGGCAGATGTAATAGCTACTAGGAATAAGGTTTTCCATGAAAGAAATTTCAGGGAGCAAGAAACAGCTGGCTCAAGGGGGAAGAATCAAGGATGTCAGCACTAAATTTAGATCCCATTGAGGGGGAGGACTCCTGACTGGAGGTTTCAGGAGGAAAATTCCTTTTAAGAAGGCTCTACAAAGCCTGTGGGACATAATATTGTGATCTGCAAACCCGACATGAAAGTTCGAGATAGCAGCCAATTGAACTCTAACTGTGGAAGAAGAGGATCCTGCATGAAAAATCTCCACGAAGAAATCCAAAACTGCCTGAACTGGAGCAGTGAAGGGATCAATATTTTGGCTTTAGCCCAATAAGAGAATCGCTTCCATTTGCTTGTATAAATCCTCCTGGTAGAGGATTTTAAGGAAGCTATTAGAATGTCTCTAACGGGTTAGAGATCAAAGGAAGCCTGGCTAAGGAAGGAAGTGGAGCAACCATGCTGTAAGGTTGAGAGAAGGTATAGACCGTGCAGCTGACCGGATTGGTGAATCAGAAGATCTGGCACTGGGTCCAGATGCCACGGCTGCACCAAAAGGCGACGATGGAGGAACGGGAACCAAATTTGTCGAGGCCAATAAGGAGCAATGAGAATCATTTTGGCTCTCAAAACGGTTGCTTTCTGGATAACTTGAGGGATCAGAGGAAATGGAGGAAAAGCATAAAGAAGTCCCTGGGGCCAATCCTGGGTCAGAGCATCTCTGGGGGGATGGCCTGGTAGAGGGAAGAAAGAGAAGAAGTCTGGGCATTTGCTGTTTTGGGGAGTAGCAAAAGATCGCAACACGGGCTTATTCCATTCCAGAAAAATCTCTTCCACTATAGATTGCTTGAGAGACCACTCGTGAGGCATGAGAATAGCTCTGCTCAATCTGTCCGCTAAAATGTTGGTTTTCCCAGGGATGTGCGTTGCTACCAGAAACCGATGAGAGGAGATCGCCCATTGCCAAAGTCTGAGCGCTTCTTGACACAAGGGGTAGGACTTGGTTCCGCCTGTTTGTTGATATACCAAACTACAGACATGTTGTCTGTGTGGACTGCAATTGTCCCTACGGGAAGAAAGTCGCTGAGGGCTTGCAACGCTAAAAGCACTGCTCTCCTCTCCAGGACATTTATGTGCAGGTGGTACTCAACGTTGCCACGCCCCATGAACCATCCTGCCCTGATAATGCCCCCACCCGATCAGGGAGGCATCCGTGGTGACAGTGGCTACCGGGATGGGGGTACAAAGTGTCTGCCTTGGTGAATCTGGGGAGATGTGATCCACCAAGCAAGATGATTTTTGTAAATCTGTGTCACCAGAATTTGGTGACGATTGGAAGTTGTTGGTAAGACCACTGAGTGAACAACATCCACTGAAGAAGGCGCATGTAGAAGCGAGCCAGGGGAAGAAGAGTAATGGCCGCAGCCATGAGGCCTAATACCTTTAGAACCATTCTGGCCTGTACTTTCTTGTTGGCTAGAATGATCCTGACATGACTTTGAATGTCTGAAACTCTTTGATCTGTAAGGGTAGCTGACATCTGAACAGTGTTTAAGTTTGCGCCTATGAAAGTAATAGACTGGCAGGGCGATAAGGATGACTTTTCGGGTTGATCGAGATGCCCACATGAGAACAAAGATTGAGTGTCTAATCCGTGGCTTGAACAAGCTGATGCCTGGTGGTGGCAGAAAGGAGCCAGACGCCGAGATACGGAAACACCTGAATCCTTGACGCCTCAGGTGAGCCGTGACTACTGCCATGCATTTGGTGAACACTCTGGGGCTGTAGTGAGACTAAAGGGCAGGGCTCTGAACTGAAATGACTGGACCCCAGCCGAAAGCGGAGAAATCTCCTGAGCCGCCTGTGAATTTTATGTGATAGCACGCATCCTGAAGATCTATTGAGCACATCCAGTTGTCCTTCTGTAAGAAGGGCAGAATTGACTGAAGAGTGACCATTCGAATCTTGTCTTCCTCACAGACTTGTTGAGTCTGCTGAGATCCAATATTGGTCTCCAGTCTCCCATCTTTGGGGACCAAAAGAACCTTGAGTAGATTCCGGCTCTGAATGGTCTGTTGTAACTGGCTGAATGGCTCTTTTTGCAGTAGTTTTAAGACTTCTAACTCTGCAATTTCCTTAGACCGGTGGTACATCTGGAAGGGAATTTGAGGGATAGAAAGGACTTTCCTCGAAAGGAATTATGTAACCCTCGGATATGATCGACTGTACCCATCTGTCTTGAGTGAGGGAACGCCAGGCTTCTGGGTACAGCGATAGTCTTCCCGACTGCCTCCAAGGAGGGACAGCCGGGCAACATCTCAGGGATGCTGAAAGGGCTTGTCAGAGAGAGCCTCTCTGTTTCCCTGGTTTTGTGGACCCCTCTGCCTCTAGAGCGCCTGTTGTTGTTACCTCCTCTGCCTCTAGGGGTAAACTGACCACGTGAATCCGACGTGACTCCTTGGGATTTGCGGAACCACATTTTGCCACCCTTCTGTCCTTTGGGGTAAGGTCTAGAAGGTGGAAAACGGACTCCCACGGCAGAAAGAGTTTTGCCGCCCTGCTCCCACCTGGTCAATGTTTCTTCACTTGAGGGCCAAACAAAGCTGACCCATCAAAGGGAGAGTTTGTGAAGGACTTAAAGGGATCTGCAAATTACATAGCCGCATCCAGGCTTGGCGCCTAAGAGCCACACCTGTACTCTGCGGTCTACTTCCATCAGCAGCATATGATATTAGCCGCATGGAGGAGTTTGCAATGGAGTTAAGGGTTCCTAGCTGCGGCAATTTTTCCTGAGCCCCTGCAGCTGTAGGATCTTGCACAACTTCACCTAGCTCCTTAAGGATATCCCTTTGGAGTCTGGTGAAGTGACATAGGTAGTTCAGCTAACGATAGCAAAGATCGCTGAAGAAAACATCCGCCACCATACCTATCCATGGTCCTAGAGTCCTTATTAGGAGGATGGACAGGTATCGAAGGATCTGCAAGTTCCTTCTTGGTGGCAGCCGCCACCACCATGGCATCAGCGGGACACCTTTTGTGAGGAATTGCTTGTCCGACGGGCAGTAATAAATTTAGAAGGCCTCCTAGGGACTGGCTCTACAGAGTCAGGAGCAGCCCACTTTCGGCAATAACCTGCATAAGGGGGTCGAAGGCGGAGACACCCAGGAGGTGGAGGGCCGAGATCCAAATGCCTCCAGGTATACTGACTCATCCTCAGAGGGATTATTGGTGGGCCAGTTTCCCTCTGTCTAAGGAGTTCTAGGATGTCTGAGAAGGAGACATCCTCAGAGGGGATCTTGGGGATCCTTCTGACTCATCTAAGTCAGTATCTGAAGTGATAGACTCGGGAGTCTACGTGTTTCCTCTACAAGTCCTTCTTCCCGGAGGATCTCCCGACAAATCAGGAGAATCCTCGGAAGAGGGGATATTCCCAGTGGGGAAACCTGAGGCGGAGGATCTCTGGGTCCTGTAGCAAGAGAAGTGGCAGAGATGTCAACAGGCACTATAGAGGGAGGAGCTAAGGGAACAGACTGCTGGCTGAGACCAGTGGCCAGCACACTCTTCATCACCTCGGCTCCTCCCAGGGAGGTCCGAGAGAACCCGCCCAAGAACTAGGAACCCAGGGCCCACCGAATGGAAGGCTCCGAGGCAGATGTCGGAGCCGAGCTCACTAAGGCCGAGGCTCCAAGGGGAAGAGCGGGCGGACAAGGGTCCGATGCCACTCACCCCTCGGAGGAGACCAGGGAAGCCCGCCACCAATCCCTCTAAGGAAGGTCTCAAGAGGAGATAAGAGTAGAGGCTGAAGGAACAGAAGGGGGTATCTGTCCCTCCGTAGCAGTAACCATTCCCAAGACTCCAACTCCAAACTCTGGGGTAGAGTCAAGGAGGAACTGCAATGGGTGTGGACCAATAGTCGCCTGCTGAGACGGACTATGTAGCATTTGGGCCAGTGCCTGTGACTTAAGTAATCTACTGACCACTCTCTAAATCATGGTCAGAAAGCCTGGATGACCTTGAAGATCGGCTCCATGGCTCCGCTCCGAGAGGAGAGGCGGCCGAGTCGAAAGTATCGGCTCCAAGGAAGGGACCTAGACCTCTTCCTCGGCGAACCATCGGAGCCGATGAAACCACAGAAACTGTCGGAGCCGACAACTTATCGGCCGACAGAAGCTGATGCATCGCTCTAGCCGGAGCCGATACAGCCACAAAGTAACGGTGTCGGAGCCGATCGGAGCCGACACCGATGCCTGAGCCACATGGTGGTCGGAACCGATCGGAGCCGACAATCGGGTGGTCGAACAGAATCGGCACCGATAGCCATCGGTGCCGAAGGTTTATGTAGTACAGTTGGCTCCAGCCGAGCGATCTCACTCTGAAAGAGTCGGAGCCGAGGCCACAGGCTTGGACACAGAAGCCTGGGCCTTGGAAGACTTTGAAGTCTTAGATGGAGCCGACTTAGCCGGGAGCCCTCCGCTAAGAAGGCCCCTCAAAATTAATTTATTTTTTCCTGCAGGACTCTCTGGCTGAAAGAGTGACAAATAGCACAGGAGTCCTGCAGGTGAAGAGGCCCCAGGCAGTAAAGGCAAGAAGTGTGACCGCCTGTCAGAGACATCTTCTGACAGCACGAGTCACACTTTAAAGCCTGAGACCCTTTCCTTAGACATAGTGAATCACACACACACAACACTAGTCCAAGAAATTAAATTATATAAAACTATCAATAACAGACACACACACCCTAACAAGGGGGTGGATGGGAGAAAGTCTGACTAGAAATTTTAAGGAGTCAGGAAAATCTTGTCAGAAAAGGACTAAAACTGTATTAAAACTAATTATCTAAAGTTTTTCTGAAGAAAGGGCAAAAGTAGTAATATAACAATCACTTACCAGGAGCTGGTAAAGGAGGACCTCATCAGCGGCAAACGAGATCTGGGTACTTACCGCCTTGCATCATGGGATATGGGGCTGCCTCGAGCTGGTAAAAGTGACTCTCGAGCTTAGCAGTAATGGAGCCGAGGATCGGCTCCGAACCCATCAAGCAAGAATGAAGGCGAGATTGACAACTTAACATGTATGTGTTTGCTGTCCGCTTGTATCAGGCAGTCGTCCAGATAAGGGTAAATTTGTATCCCTTGAAGTCTGCAGTAGGCAATCACTGATGCCAGGCACTTTGTGAATACGCTGGGCGCAGTAGATAAGCCAAAGGGCAATGCAGAGAATTGATAGTGGATTGAACCTGCAAGAAATCTGAGGTATCTTCTGCAGCTTTGTCTGATTGGGACATGCAGGTATGCCTCCTTGAGGTCCAATGTTACCAGCCAATACTCCTTGCCCAGCATGGGAAGAAGTTGCTGTAATGTGAGCATCTTGAATTTTGGTACGAGTAGAAATGTGTTTAGGATGGATAAGTCCAAAATGGGTCTCCAGTCGGTTCCTTTCCTTGGTACCAGAAAAGTCTTGAATAAAAACCTTGACCTTGTTGGTGCGTAGGTACCTTTTGAATAGCTCTCATGTTTATGAGCTTTGAAATTTGCAGTTGTGCCTCTGCCCTTTGATTTTGTGGCAGGATTGGCATGCCTCTCCTCTTTGGAAGAGTGTGAAATTGAAATTTGTAGCCTCTGTTTATAATGTCCACTATCCATTTGTCTGTTGTGACAATATGCCAATTGCTTGCAAATAATGCTAGTTTCCCTCCCAAAGGTGCTGCCAGCTGAGACCTGCGTGGCATGGAAATGAGGGAGTCATTGGGTTTGCTTCCTGTATTGTTGTGCACTGTCTTCACCACCTCTTGGTGCTGGAGTTTGCCATTGTCTGCCTCTATATGATCCTTGTGATTGCCCTCTGCCCCTTGTGCGTCTGTATCTACCTCTTTGGGGCTTGTCAGTGGCTGGAAAGGACCAGTTTTTTGAAGGCCAATTTCTGCTAAAACGTGGTGGTTGGACCTGTAAGAAAGCTTTGACAGTTTGCATAGATTTGGCTTTTTCTTCCATTTTCCGTAGTATCTCCTCAGCATTAGTACCAAATAGTACATCCTTTTGTAAAGGAGCATGTAGAAGTTTAGCTTTCACATGATCAGGCAAATTCTGTTCCCTAAGCCAGGCATGTCTGCGAATGACTGATCCTGTAGCAGCCGCTCTACTGGAGGCCTCTAGGGCATCATAACCACATTGTAAGGTGTGTTTACCCACTTGCTCCGCACTATGCATCATATCCTGTAACTCTTTTAAATCTGGTTGTTCAGGTTGAGACATTTTGTTCCTTAATTGTGATAACAAGTACTGTTGATATTTAATCATATGAAACTGACAGTTTAAGGCCCTCATGGCTAGGGTGGCCGAGGTATATACCTTCTTACCCCACCTTTCTAGAGATCTGGATTCCCTTTCTGCAGGAAGTGGATTCTTGGCAGTGGAGGCCTTCAATCCCTTGGGGCCTTGTGAAATGGTTTCAGGGTCAGCATTATGGCTTTTGAAGAGAAATTGGTGAGAGCTGGGTACTCTGTAATACCTATCAGGCTTGACTGGTGCAGGAGGCAGAGAATCAGGGTTAAGACAAGCCTCTGAATAGACATCATCCAGTATGTCCAAAACAGGGGGTATAGCCAGAGGTCTGTGTTGAGGTAACCAAAGAAATTCCCTAAGTCTTTTCTTGGAATCTGAAAAGTCTTGGCCTTCCCAATGGAAGTGTTCCCTCAAGGTGTGCAAGGTTTCCCCAAAGGAAAAATCCTCAGGAGGGGATACCGAAGGAATGGACTGTTCTGCATCCGAATCCTCAAAAGGAAAGTAAGAGTGTTCCTCTGCATCAGAATGCTCTGATAAAATGGATCCTTGATCAGAAGAGGGAGAATCTTCCTCCACTCTGAGTCTCTTGTCAGGAGGGGGATGAGAACCTCTGATAAGAGTAATTAAATCCTCAGCCATTTTTAGCATCTGTTTTTTAGGCATGGGTCCAGAAGATGGGCCCTGTGCAACAGGTCTCGTGGGATGCCTGGCTGCTTTGGATTTAGTAAAGGCCTTAATTGAAAAAGAAGATGAGGGCCTAAATACACCATGGGTGGAGGTGGACCTGTCCACATTAGTAGGCTCTACATTAGCAGGGGCTTCGGTAGTAGTCTGGGAAGGGGCCGAGGACCCAGCGGTCTCGGGTACAGAAGACACCGCCAACGGAGTGTCGTCGGTAGTCAGGGACTGCAAAGGCGTCTCGGAACCGGACCACGGTAGCCTGTTTTGGCGTGGTGTCGGCGGGGACCGCTGGCCTCGCGGTCGGTCCTTTTCCTTGCTTTTTGGACAAAATGGTAGTCGGAGTGTCCAAGACATTTTATAATCAGAAGCTTTACCAAAGTAGTGTTGGGCTTAACTCCGCCAACGCTTAATAGTGCTTATTGAAGGTAGCGCAGTTTACAGCCCGAGACGTCGTGGTCTGGGCCCAAACAAGGTATGCAAAGGGAATGGAAATCCTTATGCGGTATTTGCTTCCCACAAGAAATACAATTATTAACTTTTTCTGACATCGGTCTGAGGCAAGAAAAGTTTCCCCAACGGGGTACTTAGCTTTAATGAAGACTTCGGTTTCCAATTTTTTTCGTAATTCAGGAGCTGGCCAACCGGCACTTACGAACTGCTTCTGCTTTGGGCACCGCGCAGCAAAAAAGACTGAAGAACATGGCGTCGGCTGTGTCTTATATACTCTGGCCTCTCTGACGTCAGAAGAGTAAGCGACGACAACCGACGCCGGACCAAGACTTTGGAATTCGGCCGACCGAGGGACAGCCTGACGGCTGAAAACCCATCTGTGATTACTGCAGCTGTATGCACGATGAACATCAAACAGTACACCACAAAGACCTCTAACTAAAACAGTCCTAGAACACAAGTACAAGAGGGAGGACTAATTCCTCTAATTTAAACGGTTTTAACCCAAAGGGAAAAAAGTTAGCACACAAGGTAAGCAAGGGGGCAGACTAGGTCCTCAAACGGGCCTAGCCCGTTGGAAACAGCTAGTGGGACACCACAAGAACACGCTAAAAGAGAAAAACAACTTTTCCACAACACAGTTCAAGATACTCACACAAATAGCTATGAAAATAGCTTTTCTTGCAAAAAACGTCTCTGCTAGAAAGAAGAAAAGAGTACTTAGCCACAGCCAAGAGCAAGACCACGTCCGAGCTACACAAGTGGCAAACGAGATCTGGGGATAGAGAGCAGTGCAGCATAGGACACCATCTTAGCCCAGCCAACTGAAAGACTTCGAGCTAAAGTATGGCCGAGTCGGAGCTGACATTCGGCTCCGAACCCACAGGTAAGAATGTAGGTGAGACTGGACTACATAACATCTGCCTTTTGCGGTTTTGGGACTTCGACATTTAATTATCGAGCTTCAGTTATTCGACTAACTAAAGCTTCGATCATGTAATATAGACTCTATGTAGGTTTGGTTGACATCTGTTTTGTCAACACTATTTATTCAACTAAGCACAATGTTAACAGGTGTGGGAGATTGTACAATTTTCAGGGTTGGAAACATGTCCTTTCCCCAATATTGTGTGATCTCAAAGTTATAATTAAAGGGTTGCATGGGAGGGGGACAGAAAGCATGATCCACTGCCCCCCCCAAAAAAACAATGTTTTTATTTTAAACGATAAAATATAGTAAAGGTAAGGCTCCAGAGTCCAAGTAAAAAAATAACTAAAAATACACCAATAAATCCTTCCAGCAGTACTGACTTTATTAAAACACAAGCGCTTTCACATACAGCTTCATCAGGTGTATATACTAAAATAAAAACAAACACCTTTTAAACCATTCATTCTAATCACATGACAACAACTAATTAAAATTTTTAAAGAGACACTAAAATGGTGGTAAAAGTGTATATTCAGAAGTCAGATATTTAACCTACCTACGTATAGATCTCTTACTTAATATAGGTTTAATAGGGACACAGTCATTTAGGCCATGCCCATAGTTCGCTCTAAGTCTCACGATCCAATTGGCTTCCATTTCTTCAGTTCTGGATCTAATATCACCTCCCCTAATATCACAGTATGTTCTACCTATCACTACAAATTTAAAAATGTGATGCTCGCCTACGCTCTTAACATGTTTAGCTAAAGCATTAATATTACTACCTTTCTTTATGTGATAGAGATGCTCTCTTATTCTCTTTTAAAGTGCGATCCGTTTTGCCAATATAAAATTTATTACATACCAAACAGCTAGCTAAATAGACTAAATGCCTCGTGTCACAGGTCGCATCCACTTTGATATCAAATATATATCCAGTATCAGGATGTTTAAAATATAGATCTGTATTTATCCATTTACAAAAATTACAGCTACCACATGGTTTTGTCCCATAAACAAATTCATTGCGTATTTGATTTCTCCTTGTACATAGCCTTCTCTTCAAATTTTTCTTATTCTTAAATGAAAATTGAGGTTTTATTCCCACTAGGTCTCTTATTTGACTATCAGTAACAAGACTATTCCAATGCTCATTAATAATAGATGTATATTTTTTAATATCAGTAGTATATGCGATACACATTCTCAATTTGTTATCAGGTGTCTGTTTAACTACTGATCTCTCTGAAAAATAAGGTTTAGCTCTTGTTCCTCTTAGTTTCCTAACTTGTGCAATATTATTGTAAATCATCCCTTCTCCATAGCCTCTCTCTAAATGTTCCGAGGCTATTTTTATTCGTTTTTCATATTCATCATTCTTCACATTTAATCTAGAAGCTCTTAAACGTTGGTTCTGAGCTACATTTCTAAAAATATAGTTAGGGTGCATGCTATCCCTAATCAATATTTTGTTAGCATAACATTCTTTTCTATACATCCTTGTAGTAATTCTAAGCCGATTGTCTTTTTCTACATACACATCTAGAAAGCTAATACCTTCAACTGAATAATTTAAAGTAAATTTTAGGAAGCTAGATGACCCATTAATAAATGTAACAAACTCCATTAGTTGTGTGATAGACCCTTTCCATAAAAGAAAAAGGTCATCCACAAACCTTCTGTAAAATAATATAAAATCTTTGCATGGACCTCCTAACAAGTGTTCAGTTTCCCAGATGGACATAAAGTACAGTTTTGTACCTACCATAAATGTAGATGTTCGAGTGCTAATACAGCTGCAGTAATCACAGATGGGTTTTCAGCCGTCAGGCGGTCCCTCGGTCGGCCGAATTCCAAAGTCTTGGTCCGGCGTCGGTTGTCGTCGTTTACTCTTCTGACGTCAGGAAGGCCAGAGTATATAAGACACAGCCGACGCTATGTTCTTCCGTCTTTCTTGCCCCAGATGTCAGGTGCCCCCAAAAAGAAGGCAATACATAAATAAGGCTTATCTACATATGCAAGCAATGCAATGTAATGCAAAATCATTGTAAGCAAGCAAATAAAACATAGCAGGATAACCCAGTCAGGTGGTATGAAGAGTTTGTTAGGCCCCATGCCTTTACCAAGTGGGGAAGGAGGGAGGGAAACCTGTACTGCAGCTGTATTAGCACTCGAACATCTACATTTATGGTAGGTACAAAACTGTACTATGTTCATCGTGCATACAGCTGCAGTAATCACAGATGGGTAGAGTCCCAAAGCTATGCATAGGGTGGTAGGTACTATGAGGAACTGGGTTGAGCCAGAATGCCCTGCAAAACAGCAGTGGCAAAGCCTGCTCTTGTTCTGGAGTATAAGGGCAGGTGGTAGTGTTTTGTGAAGGTATGTACAGAACTCCAAGTGGCTGCCTCCAAAATATCCTTAGTAGGAACACCTCTGAGGAAGGCTGTAGAGGTGGCTGTGGCCCTGGTGGAGTGAGATCTGATACCAGTAGGGACAGATTTCCCATGATAGGAATAACAAAACCGTATGCAGTGGCCAATCCACTTGGAAATGGTCTGTTTGGTAACTGGTTTCCTTGAGCCCCTACGCATAGGACACAAAAGTTGTTCTGATTTCCTGAAGGACTTTGTTCTGTCCAAATAGAAACGAAGCTATTTATGGATGTCTAAAGAGTGAAGCAGCCTCCCCTTTGTTTTGAGGGTTAGGATAAAAGGTAGGTAGGTGTATGGCTTGATTTAAGGCTACCCTGGATACCACTTTTGGCATAAAAGATGGGTTGGTATGAAGGGAAACCCTGTCCTGATGGAAGATGAGGAAGGGCTGCACCGCCATGAGGGCCTGTAGTTCAGAAACCCTACGAGCTGAAGTGATGGCCAGAAGGAAAGCTGTTTTCCAGGACAAATATTGCAGATCTGTTGAGGCAGCAGGCTCAAAGGGAGGCAATGTTAATTTTTCTAGTATGTAATTAAGGTCCCAGGCTGGTATTGGTTGTTTCCTTGGAGGTCTTATATTCTTAGCCCCTCTGAGGAACTGTCGTAAGAGTGGGTGAGAGAATAAAGGAGGATCCGTGTTGAATTCTGCAGAAATGGCCGAGGCATGTATTTTTAAGGAAGAAAACGAAAGTTCACTGTTCAGCTAGGTACTGTAAAACCTGAGGCAAGTTCAATTTTCTAGGGTCCTGGCCTCTTTTCTCATTCTAACAGCAAAACCGCTTCCATTTTGCGAAGTAAGCTTTTCTAGTAGATGGTCTTCTGGCCTCCAAAATGACATCCTGCACCTCCTTGGAGAGTAGGGACTGTTGTGGTGTCAAGGAATTTTCCATGCAGCAAGTTGAGTGTTTTCAGCTGACTGTGAAGAGTTTTGTAGCTGTTCTGAGTCAGTAGAAGAGGCATTAGAGGCAGGGACCAAGGAGGAGTATGTGTTAGGCTCCTCAGGAGTGGATACCAGTGTTGCCTTGGCCAATCTGGAGCAATCAGTATCATCCTCGGTTTGTCTGTTCTTGCTTTCAAAAGCACCTTGGGCAGTAGGGGCAGAGGTGGGAATGCATAAACTGTCCATGCTGTCCAACTGAATGAAAGGGCGTCCACTTTCCAGGCCTTTGGATGAAAGTTCCTTGAACAAAACCTTTTCAGTTGATGGTTCCTGTGGGAGGCAAAAAGATCTATGTCTGGCCTCCCCCACGCTTGGATTATCTCTGTAAACACCTGTGGATGTAACTTCCATTCGTGTGGATCTGTCATATTTCTGCTTAGAGTGTCTGCCAGTGTGTTTTCCAGTCCTGGCAAGTACTGTGCTTGAAGTTCGATTTGTCTTTCCAGAGCCAAGTTCCAAAGAGTCATGGCTAGTCTGCACAAGGGGTATGAATGTGTTCCTCCTTGTTTGTTTATGTACCACATTACTGTGGTGTTGTCTGTTCTTATCAGTAATTGTCCTGGATGCAGGAAGTCCTTGAAAGCTGTAATTGCATTTATTACTGCTAGCATTTCTTTTTGATTGATGTGAAGGTGCTTTTCCTTTGGGACCATCTGCCCTGAATGCACCTGTCCTTCATGTGCCCCAGGCGTAATCTGAGGCGCCTGTGGTTATGACTTGTTTTGCTTGAGGCTTGCAGAATGGAAGGCCTGTGTTTACTTGACATGCTTGGGCCCACCATAGAAATTCCTTTTGCAAACATGGAATTATTGGTATAATTGCTTCCAAACTGTGACTGTGTTGAGACCATAGATTTTTAGGTACCATTGAAGTTTCCTCATATGCAGCTTTGCACATGGGATTAGAAGAATGCAAGATGCCATGAATCCCAGAGCCTGCAGGATTTTCCTTGCAGTAAGCCTGGTACTTTTGCTAGTGTTTCAAGTACTGAGATAGTTGCCCTTGTTTTTCTGGCTAAGATATGCCATCTGGGTGTTTGTGTCCAAGTTGGCACCCAGGAAGGTTATTTTCTGAGATGGTGTTAGCCTTGATCTCTCCTTGTTGATGGTATATCCCAGAGAAAGCAGTAACCGTGTCACATATGCCAGATGTTCCAGTAGTATGCGTTTGCTGTCCGCTTGGATCAGGCAGTCGCCCAGATAAGGGTAAATTTGTATCCCTTGAAGTCTGCAGTAGGCAATCACTGATGCCAGGCACTTTGTGAATACTCTGGGCGCAGTAGATAAGCCAAAGAGCAATGCAGAGAATTGATAGTGGATTGAACCTGCAAGAAATCTGAGGTATCTTCTGCAGCTTTGTCTGATTGGGACATGCAGGTATGCCTCCTTGAGGTCCAATGTTACCAGCCAAAACTCCTTGCCCAGCATGGGAAGAAGTTGCTGTAATGTGAGCATCTTGAATTTTGGTACGAGTAGGAATGTGTTTAGGATGGATAAGTCCAAAAATAGGTCTCCAGTCGGTTCCTTTTCTTGGTACCAGAAAAAGTCTTGAATAAAAACCTTGGCCTTGTTGGTGTGTAGGTACCTTTTGCATAGCTCTCATGTTTAGGAGCTTTGAAATTTTTTCGTAATTCAGGAGCTGGCCGACCGGCACTTGCGAACTGCTTCTGCTTCGGGCACCGCGCGGCAAACATGGCGTCAGCTGTGTCTTATATACTCTGGCCTTCCTGACGTCAGAAGAGTAAGCGACGACAACCGACGCCAGACCAAGACTTTGGAATTCGGCCGACCGAGGGACCGCCTGACGGCTGAAAACCCATTTGTGATTACTGCAGCTGTATGCACGATGAACATCTGCATTTGCATAAGTGTTTGAGTAAGAACTCCCCATTGAAACACCATTTCTCTGCCAATAAATGGTATCACCATATACAAAAACAGTTAGTTATGTACTCACCATAACGTTAGATATATGTAGTCCATCTCGCCTCACATTCTTCACTTGTGGGTTCGGAGCAGAATGTCGGCTCCGACTCAGCCTATTTACTAGCTCGAAAGTCTTTGATTGGCTAGGCTAAGATGGTATCCCACAATACACTGCTCCACATCCCCAGATCTAGTTTTCTGCCAACATAAGTATTGTATCCATCGCCCAAACATACACACACACCCATAACAACGAGGTCCAACAATTTATCCAAAGGGACTCTGTAACATCAAAAGTACAAGGAGATCCTCCAAATCCTCCAGGCGTGGGGTCGGTGGGGGGGGGGGGGGTAATGAAGAATGTGAGGCGAGATGGACTACATACATCTAACGTTATGGTGAGTACATAACTAACTGATGTTATCTAGTCCTATCTCGCCTACATTTTTCACTTGTGGGACAGCGTCCCTAGCACATACATCCTGGGTGGCTCAATGGAAAATACTCCTGAGCACCGTGGAGCCAAAAGATGATCTGCCCCTGGACACCACATCCAATTTGTAATGGGAATCAAACGTGTAAGGAGAAGCCCATGTTGCAACTCCACATATATCATCCATCGATAACCTAGCCTGAAAGGCTGTGGAAGTGGAAACTGCTCTGGTAGAGTGTGCTCTGACTGGAAAAGGCAGGCTCTTTCCCCCTGCCTGATAAATAAAGGAGATGCAACCAGCTATCCACCTAGAGATGGTGAACTTGGAAACCGCAGACCCCAAGCGATTCTCTGAGAACGAAACGAAGAGCTGGTCTGACTTCCGCCAATCTTTAGTTCTGTGTAGATAAAAGCGTAGTTGCCTATGAACATCCAAAATATGAAACTGGTACTCTGCCTTATTGGAGAAGTTGGGGAAGAAGACCGGCAGCTCAATGGACTGATTAATATTAGATAAGGAAGCCACTTTGGGAAGAAAGGACGGATTTGGTCTGAGAGAGACTCTATCTTTATGGAATACAAAGTATGGGGGCTTGACTGATAGGGCCTGGAGTTCTGATACCCGTCTAGCGATGTGACTGCTATCAAAAAGGCAGATTTCCATGTAAGAAATTTTAAATTGCAGGAAGCCGCGGGCTCAAAGGGCAGGAGAGTGAGGGCCTGCAGAACAAAATTGAAGTCCCAGGGCATAACAGGTTGAGATACAGGGGTACGAAGGAGAAGAGTGCCTTTCAGGAATGCTCTACACAGCCTGTGTGCCATTAAACTAGGTTCATAAGCCACATGATAATTTGAAATAGCCGCCAGCTGAGGCAGATCCTTGGCAGAATAAATGAGATAAAAAGTCCAACACGGAGTCAATGGGGGCTGTGTAGGGGTCAATACCTTTGGACTGGGCCCATATCGAAAACCTTTTCCACTTGCTAGAGTAGATCTTCCTAGTGGACGGCTTATGAGAGGATGAAAGAATATGAACCACGTCTGGAGAAAAATCATGACACCTGACCACGGATGGAAGTGGAGTATCCAGGCGGTCAGCCGGAGGGTCTCCAGGGAGGAGTGGAGCTGTCCCGACATACGTGTCAGCAAGTCTGGACGAGGGTCCAGAGTCCAAGGAGCATCCATGATGTAAGGTTGAAGGAAGGGGAACCATACTTGTCGGGGCCAGTGTGGCGTGATCAGAATCAATTTGCTTCCCAAGGATAGCGCTTTCTGAATTACCCTCGAGATAAGGGGAAATGAAGGGAAAGCATACAGCAGACCCGAGGGCCAATTGTGCGCAAGAGCGTCCCTTGGAGATTCCCCTGGTGGGGGGATCAGCGAGAAGTAGTTGCTGCATTTCAAATTGAGGGGGCTGGCAAACAGGTCGCAGCAAGGCTGACCCCATTTGCTGAATATACTGTCCGCCACCCGGCGGTTCAGGGACCACTCGTAAGGCATGAGGATCGCCCTGCTTAGCCTGTCTGCAATCACACTGGTTTTCCCCGGGATGTGCGTTGCCACCAAGGCCCGTTGGGAAGCTATGGCCCAATTCCACACTCTCATGGCCTCCCTACATAGTGGGTACGATCCGGTTCCTCCTTGTTTGTTGAGATACCACACTACTGACATGTTGTCCGAGTGTATCGCAATAGTCCCTAGAGGGAGGACATCCTGAAGTGCCTGCAACGCTAGGAGCACTGCCCTCATCTCCAGGACATTTATGTGCAAGTCTATCTCGTGCTCCTGCCACATGCCTTGGACCATCGTGCCGAGATAATGCCCCCCCCCCCAACCCTATCCGGGAGGCGTCCGTGGTCACTGTGGCTACCGAGTTGGGTGGAACAAAGGATTTCCCTATGTCTAAGTTGTTGGTGCATAGCCACCAACTGAGGTCCTGCTTGCATTTGCCTGTGATTAAGATAGGATGGGATAGCGGTAGTCTTTGGAAGGGCCATTGGGCGAACATGAGCCATTGTAGGATCCTCGTATGTAACCTCGCTAATGGGACCATCATGATAATGGACGCCATAGTCCCCAGTAACTGAAGAAAGTACAGTTGTGTACACCTACCATAAATGTAGATGTTCGAGTATCTTCACTGTTGCAGTCATGACTGTAGGGTTCTCCCCTGCCAGCAGGCAGCCCTCGGTCGGCCAGAATCCCAAAGTCTGGGTCCGGCGTCGGCTGTTCAACTCTGCTCCCTGACGTCAGAGCGCCAGGAGTATAAAGCTGACAGCCGATGCCATCTTCTCCAGTTTTTCTTGCCCCAGATGTCAGGATTCCCAAAATGAAAATGATCCCAAAACCTTTGCAAATACACCTCAGAAGAATGGTGAAGAAAGGAAACACACAAAAGTAAAAATAAGAGGGGACAGGAGGAACCCAGACTGCAACAGTGAAGACACTCGAACATCTACATTTATGGTAGGTGTACACAACTGTACTATGTTCATCGTATTTCACTGTTGCAGTCATGACTGTAGGGTAGAATCCCAAAGCTGAAAGAAAGGGAGGTGGTCATAAAGAAGAAGGGGCGGCTAAAAGGCCCTGCAAGACTGCAGAGGCAAAGCCTGCCCTGGACTTAGAGTAGAGAGGCAAATTGTAGTGCTTAGAGAAAGTATGCACTGAACTCCAAGTTGCAGCTTCCAAAAGATCCTTGGTAGGAACTCCCCTGAGGAAGGCTGCAGAAGTGGCAGCAGCTCTGGTGGAATGAGTCCGTATGCTCCCTGGGATTTGCTTTCCATGGTGTGAATAACAAAATCTAATTCCATGAGCAATCCATTTAGAAATGGTTTGTTTAGAAATGGCTTTACTTTGGGAACTGGAAGCATAAGAAGCAAACAATTGTTCTGATTTTCTGATGTCCTTGGTTCTGTTCAGGTAAAAACGTAGCTGTCGATGTACATCCAAAGAATGTAAGATCCTTTCCCCTTTATTTTGAGGAGTGGGGAAAAAAGTTGGCAAGTGGATAGTTTGATTTAAAGCCACTTTGGAAATCACCTTGGGCATGAAGGTCGGGTTAGTCCTCAAGGATACCCTGTCTTGATGGAAAATAATATAAGGTTCTACCGCTATAAGAGCTTGTAACTCTGAAACTCTCCTGGCAGAGGTTAGTGCCAACAGGATAGCTGTCTTCCAAGATAAAAACTTGATGTCAGCAGAAGCGGCAGGCTCAAAAGGAGGCAAGGTTAGTTTTTCCAAAACATAATTGAGATCCCAAGCAGGAATAGGAGGAGATCTAGGAGGTCTTAAGTTCTTAGCTCCTCTGAGGAACTGTCTCATGAGCTGGTGGGAAAAAATGGGAGGGTCTGTATTATAATGAGCAGAAATAGCAGAAGCATGGATCTTAATGGAAGAGAAAGAGAGACCCTTATGTAAGAGATCCGTCAAGTAAAGTAGAATTAAAGTAATGTTAGGAAGAAGAGGATCAGAATCCTGAGCCTGCATCCAGGAACAAAATCTTTTCCATTTTCCTGCATAAGATTTCCTAGTGCTAGGACGTCTGGCTTCTAAAATGACATCCATAACCTGCTTGGGTAGAAAAGAAGAAATCAAGGGCCCTGGATTAACCAGGCCGCCAGGCTGAGAGTTCTGACATGAGAGTGTAGAACCTGACCCTGATGCTGGGACAGAAGGTTCGGAGACTGAGGTAAAATCCAAGGGGGCTTCAAGCATAGGTTTATTAGGGTTGGATACCTAAACTGCCGAGGCCAATTCAGAGACAACAAGATAATCATCTTGGGTTTGTCCTGTTTTATCTTCAATAAAACTCATGGAAGAAGAGGTAGAGGCGGAAAGGCATATCCCGAGAGGTTCCTCCAACTGAATGACAGGGCATCCACTTTCTAAGCCTCTCTGTGGAATGTCCTGGTGCAAAAATTCTGTAGCTGATGATTTAGATGGGATGCAAAGAGATCTATGTGAGGGCATCCCCATACTGCTGTTATCATCCTGAATACTTTGGTGTCCAGCATCCACTCGTGTGGATCCAAAAGGTTTCTGCTCAAACTGTCTGCCAGTAAGTTTTGTTTCCCTGGTAGAAACTGAGCTTGAAGATCCAGATTGCAAGCTAGAGCTGTGTTCCATAAATCCATGGCTAGTCTGCAAAGGGGGTAGGAATGAGATCCCCCTTGCTTGTTTATGTACCACATAACTGTGGTGTTGTCTGTCTGTATTAGTAGTTGTCCTTGTTGAATGAGATTCCTGAAGGCCAATAGAGCTTTCTGAACGGCTAACATTTCCTTTAAGTTAATATGCAGGTGCTTCTGATCCTTTGTCCAAAGGCCCTGCAGATAATTGCCCTGAAAGTGGGCTCCCCAAGCATAATCTGAGGCGTCTGTGGTCAGAATCTGAGAGGCAGGAGGTAGACGAAAGGGCTTCCCTTTGTTTAGAGCACATGCCCTGGACCACCAAAGAAATTCCTTTTGAAGACAAGGAAGGACAGGAATCAGTATGTCCAAACTGTGGTAATGCTGAGACCATACACTTTTTAGGTACCACTGTATTTTCCTCATGTGTAGTCTTGCATATGGTACGAGAAGGATGCAGGAGGCCATGTAACCCAAAGCCTGCAGGAATTTCCTTGCAGATAGATGGGTTAGAGTTGCCAAGGCTTTGAAAGTTGCTGCCAGCTGTAATTGTTTTTCGGATGTCAGAAATGCCATCTGGGTTGTAGTGTTTAGAAGAGCACCCAGAAAAGTTATCTGTTGTGAAGGTGTCAAATTTGACTTTTTTATGTTTACAGAGAATCCCAAGAATTTTAGGAGATTTTGTACGAAGTCCAGATGCTGGAGTAAGACATCCTTGCTGTCTGCCTGAATTAGACAATCTTCCAGATAAGGGTAAATTTGAATTCCCTTGAGTCTGCAGTAAGCTACTACTGGAGCCAGGCATTTGGTAAAGACCTTGGGCGCAGTAGACAATCCAAAGGGCAGCGCAGAGAACTGAAAGTGCCTTGATCCAGCCTTGAACCCGAGGTATTTTCTGCGATCCTGCCTGATGGGAATGTGAAAATATGCCTCCTTTAAATCCAAAGTCACCATCCATGCATCCTTGGACAGCATTGGAAGTAGCTGCTGTAGAGTAAGCATCTTGAATTTTGGAATCTCTAGAAAGGTGTTCAAGACCGACAGATCCAGAATGGGTCTTCATGAATTTTGCTTTCTTGGGACTAGAAAGAGCCTTGAATAAAACCCTTTTCCCATCTCTGAAAGAGGTACCAGTTCTATGGCATTCATAGCCAAAAGAGCCTCCACTTGGTTTAAGGCCTCCGTCCATTGATGTTTTGGAAGGTCTGGCCATCCGCTTGGCCTTGGCAAAGTATGAAAATGGAATTTGTAACCTCTTGAAATCACATCCAAAACCCATTTGTCCTGGGTTATTTGAGTCCAATTTTTGGTAAAAAAGAGAGTGTTTTCCTCCGAGAGGGGCTTCCAGGCAAGACGTTCCTGCAGCCCAACAGAGGGAGTCATTGAGTTTGTTTCCTTTGAGACCGTGGCCTGTCCTCTCCTCCCCTAGGGGTAGAAGCAGTCCCTTGCCTTGGTCTGTAAGCAGCTTGTGTTTGAGGCCTCCCTCTGGAGCGTCTATATCTACCCCTTTGAGGCCTGTCTGAAGAGGGAAAGGACCAGTTTTTTGATGGCCAATTCCTGCTAAATCTAGGAGGCTGTACTTGTAAGAAATCTTTAACTGTTTGCATGGATTTCGCCTTATCCTCCATCTTTTTAATCACCTCTTCAGCTTTGGATCCAAACAAAACATTACGCTGAACAGGAGCATCCAATAACTTAGCCTTTACTTGTTCAGGTAAATTTTGTTCCTTTAGCCATGCATGTCTTCTAATGACTGTGCCAGAGGCCGCAGCCCTACAAGAAGCTTCCAAGGCATCAAATCCACAGTGTAAAACATGCTTCCCAACTTCTTCGGTGGTATGCAATAAATCATGTAATTCCTTATCCTCTGCACAGGCAGAAATGGAAGTAAATTTCTGTTTTAAGACAGACAAGAGAAATTGCTGATATTTAATCATATGAAACTGACAGTTTAAAGCCCTAATGGACAAAGTAGCAGAAGTGTACACCTTTTTGCCCCATCTTTCCAAGGCTCGAGAATCCTTTTCAGTAGGGATAGGATTTTTGGCAGTAGCGGCCTTAACACCCTTAGGACCCTGAGAAATGGTTTCAGGGTCAGCAGTAGGATTCTTGAATAAAAACTGATGGGAATCAGGAACTCTGTAGTACCTATCAGGCTTAACAGGAGCAGGAGGAAAAGAATCAGGGGTTAAATTAACCTCCGAAAAGGCATCATCCACAATATCCAAAACAGGAGGAATAGCCAGGGGCCTATGTTGGGGAAGAAGAAGAAAATCCCTCAGTCTTTTCTTGGATTCTAAATACTCCTGTCCCTCCCAGTGGAAATGTTCCCTCATTTCATGCAGAGTTTCCCCAAAAAAAAAATCCTCAGGAGGAGAAGCTGAAGGAATGGATTCTTCCGCATCAGAATCCTCATAAGGAGGAAAAGAATATTCCTGATCAGAAGAAGAAACTGAGGAAACAGAAGCCTGATCAGAGGAATCATAATAAACATCCTGCCTTGGCCTTTTGTCTGGAGGGGGATGAGAACCCCTAATCATTGTAAGTAAATCCTCCGCCATCTTGAGTAACTGTTTCTGTGACTTGGGAGCCGGTTAAGAAGAGGCCTGTGTTGAAGTCTTTGTTTTAGAAGGAGTCTTTGCCTTTGCCTTTACTTGAAGCTGAGTAGGCCTGAAAACCCCTTCGGAAGCCGGTACCTGCACAGCAGCTCCGGACCCATCCGAAGGAGCGTTGTCCGAAGGTCCTGCAACAGAAATATTTAAAGGCCTGGTTGGCTCCTCATGAGAGTCCGTTTCGGCCATCGGTTCTGAAATGGCCGACGACAGGGGCTGCAAAAGTGCCTCACTGATGACGGCCGAACCTGAAGCTGGCTCCACATGTGCGCTATCATCAGATTTGGACCTCGGAGGCCTGTCTTTATCCTTGCGACACTTGTGAACTCCGGTAGATGGAAGCGTATCCGACGACATTTTGTAGTTAAATCGTCTACCGAAGTAATGAAAAGCAAAATCGTACCTTCGCTTAATTGTATGTTGATTGAATCTAGCACAAAACCGACAACTAGCTACGTCGTGGTCAGGGCCCAAGCAAGGAATACAGTAAGAATGAAAATCCTTATGAGGTATTTGCTTCCCACAAGAAATACAATTATTAACTTTTTCTGACCGGAGTGGAGCAAGAAAAAGTTTCCCCAATGGGGTACTTAGCTTTGAGTGGAGAAGAAAGTCTTCGGACCGAAGTACGTAGAAATATTCGTCAGGAGTCAACCGACCGGCACTTGCGAACTGCTATCACCGCACGGCAAGAAAGACTGAGGAAGATGATGTCGGCTGTCAGCTTTATACTCCTGGCGCTCTGACGTCAGGGAGCAGAGTTGAACAGCCGACGCCGGACCCAGACTTTGGGATTCTGGCCGACCGAGGGCTGCCTGCCGGCAGGGGAGAACCCTACAGTCATGACTGCAACAGTGAAACACGATGAACATCTAGTCTTGTCCTCACACGAGACAGAGACATCATCATCCGAACCTGTCGTTGCAACCTTGTGATCCTCTCCATAGGTAGGCATGCTCTCAATAAAATAGTGTCCAACTCTGCTCCTATAAATGAGACACGCTGTGAGGATAGCAAGGCAGATTTTTTTCCAGTTTATTGTGATGCCTAACTGGTGACAAAGACCGATGGCAGTATCGCTGTTTTGAACAAGTAGATGCTTGGTGGGGGCGGATAGGAGCCAGTCGTCCAGGCAAGGAAACACCTGGAATCCTTGCTGTCTCAAGTGAGTCGTCACCACTGCCATGCACTTGGTGAACACCGTGGGGGCTGTGGTGAGACCAAAGGGCAGGGCTCGAAACTGGAAGTGCCTGGCTCCCAACCAGAAGCGTAGATGACATCTGGATGCTCTGTCCATCTTGACGTGGTAATAAGCATCCTTCAGGTCAATGGAGCACATCCATACTTCCTTTCCCAATAACGGGAGAATCGATTGTAGCGTGACCATCCAGAATTTGGACTTGTGTATGTAATGATTGAGTTGGCTGAGATCCAAAATGGGTCTCAAGTCCCCCGTTCTTTTCGGCACCAAAAAGAATCTCGAGTAAGTCCCTAATCCGATCTGGTCTGGGGGGACTGGTTGGATGACTCCTTTTTCTAGCAGCTGAGAAACCTCTGTTGCTGCATGACCCCTTTGACTGGGTGGAACGTCTGGGATCCTTTTGACAGCGGGGGGGGGGGGTGTGGAGTTTAATGGGATGGTGTAATCTCCGGCGATTATCCCTAATACCCATCTGTCCTGGGTGATGTTGATCCAGGCTTCCGGATACCGGGAAATTCGACCCCCGACTGGCTCCGGAGAAGCACAACCAGGCACACCCTCAGAAATTTGAGTATGGGTAACCACGAAAGGAATCACGGTACCCAGAATTGCGGGGGCCCCCTCTGCCTCTGGGGCAACATCTCCCTGAATACGACCCCCCTCCCCTGCCTCGGGGGGTCTCACCCTGTGCGGTAGGAAAAGACCTTTGAGATTTTTTGAACCACATCTTTCCTCCTCGCTGAGCCTTGGGATAAGGCCTCGACGGGAGGGAAAACCGGATTCCCACGGCAGACAAGGTCTTTCCCTCTTGCTCGCACCTGGTGAGTGTGTCTTTCACTTTGGTCCCGAACAAGGAGGAACCATCAAAGGGGGCATCAGTAAAGGAAGACTTAAAGGCCTCCGCAAAGTGACACAGGCGTAGCCAGGCTTGCCTCCTGAGGGCCAGACCTGAACTAGCCACCCTACTAGCTCCCTCGGCCGCGTACGAAATCAGTCGCATGGACGAGTTAGCAATGGAGTTGAGGGTAGAGAGCTGAGCGTTGACAGTCTGAGCCACTGCCACAGGCACGTTACCCATTAGAGTATCTCCTAACTCCTTAAGGAGATCTCTCTGGAGCCGTGTGAAATGAGACAAATAATTCAGCGACCGCAAGGTAAAGGTCGCTGAAGACAGTGTACGCTTCTCGTACCGATCCATAGTCCTAGACTCCTTGTTAGGAGGATGGACCAAAGAGGAAGACTCAGCAACTTCCTTCTGTGTGGCAGCCGCCACCACCATAGCATCTACCGGGACTCCTTTTGTCAAAAATTCTTTCCCTGGGGGAGCAGACAAAAATTTGTTGGGGTGTCGAGGAACAGGCTCCATGGAGTCTGGAGTCTTCCACACCCTCCGACAAATAAGGTTCAGGAGCTCGTCGAAGGGTGGAGACACCCAGGAGGCAGAGGGCTGAGCGCCAAAGGCCTTAAGGAATACTGACTCCTCCTCGGAGGGGGTTTTGGAGGGCCAGTCCCCTCTTTGTTTCAAAATCTCCAGTATATCGGAGAACTAAACATCCTCAGAGGAAGACCTAGGGGACCCCTCTGATTCCTCAAGGTCAGTATTGGAAGTGAGAGACTCGTCCTGGGAGTCTATGTGCTTCCTCTTGCAAGATTTCTTTCTGGGGGGTGTTCCTCAGGTAAAGGCTCTGAGGGCCCCTCAGAAAGAAGGGGACCACACGTGGGGGCATCCTTAGGCCCTAGCGCTCTGCTATCCAAGGATAGGTGGGTGTCAGAAGCTCTCGCTGGTGTTGAGGGGACGGAAGAACCGATCCGAGAGAGGTAGCTAACCTAGCCAGCGTGCTCCGCATAGCCTCGAAGGCGGGACCTCCCGAATCTGTGGACCAACCACCTTCCAAGGCCATGACCGGGACCGGTGTCCCCGCAGCAGAGGCACCAAGGGGGAGGCTCGGAACCGAAGGGTGTTCCGAGACATCCCCCTCGGGCCCGACCGAGGAGACCCGAGTCCCGAACCCTGTGGACGGAACCGACAAGGTCGGAGCCGATGCGGGCACCAATAAACCCCGCTGGGGGATCGGCGCCGGCGCAGGAACGTTCCTCGGAGTGGAACTTACCGGCTCCGACAAGGATGCGCTCGGAGGAGGAATAGCAGGTACAACTAACAGAGCTGGCTCCGGAGCCGACTGGGTCGGAGCCGAGAAAAGTTTGGCCAACACAGGCGACTGTAGAAGCCTCTGCACCACCCTGTCTACATCCAAATCGGAAAGCCTGGAAGATTTGGATGAAATGGAGACCTAGACCTCCTATCCGGAGAAGCTTGCCTCAAACTTGGCGACCGGCTCCGAATCGTTTCCAAAATTATTGGAGCGGACGCAGACTCAGTCGACACAGCTACCTTCTGCGGCCCCGATGTCGGTGGAGCCAAGGAAGCAGATTCGACAATGGTAAGTTTACAAGGTGGCTCCGAGACAATAGATGGAGCCGGAGACCTCTTCTTGGATTTGGATGATTTAGACTTCGACTGGGAGCTGGGAGCCGAACCTAAATCCTCCTCAAAGGACGATTTTAGCAGTCCCTTTAGGATCAATTTGTTTTTCCTCTCTTGGAGCACCCGAGGACTAAAGGCGTGGCAGAAACTGCACGACTCCTGAAGGTGGATGGCTCCAAGACAGTAAACACAGACCAAATGTCCATCTGTGAAGACATTTTATAGGCACACTTAGTATTGGATGTATTACTTTCAAAAACTGCTCTCCGGTTTAAACTTCAGAGAGACCGTAAGGATTTTTCCCTAGGGAATAGCTTTACTTGTCCTCGTGAATCCGTTTTAAACCGGAGAGCAGTTTTTGAAAGTAATACATCCAATCATAATACCATGGCTGAACAACCTATTACTGCATCAGCAGAAGCCAGTATGGAATGGCAGATAGATGAGCCGCAAGGCAATAAAGAACGGGATTCAGAAAGTACTACAGCACCAATAGAGGTTATTAATACTACTATACACCCCCCTTTTGATCTGGGTGCAAGAAGGAAAACTGTTGTCACCACAGCTGAAGTACACAGGGCAGCTGATAGTTCGCCTAATGCTCTTGGAGCTGATAAATTAGAGATCAACAAAAGTTTTTTAGGAAACCTGAATACCATCGATTTGAATTTCCCACTCCCCACCAGAGAGAAATCAGCAAACAGAAGGGGAGGGGGACGACAGAGAAGTCAGCAGAGGGGAAGGAGCACCACAAGATACAAAAGGAAGTTCGACGAGGAGAATATCAGCCCTTATACCATCAAGAAAGCATTCCAGCAAGTAAGACATTAGTGGTAAATTTATCCACATGTTCTTTATCCAATTTTGAAATATCCGTGTTGGAAAAAGGACTTTCATTTATACCTAGTGTAGAAATGGATATTACAGACATTATTTTTGATTTAAAAATGTTTACCCGTAATTTGATATTGAAGTCTATGTATCAGCAAACACAAGCCTCACATTGTTTTTGTTTAAAAAACTAGTGTATTTGTGCCTAAACAAACAGCTCTAGTTAATGCCTTTGAACAAATATGTATTTCTGATATTTATAAAGTATATAATCAACAGAAAACATTCAAGTTTAGAAATAAAAGGTGTAATTTAAGTAAAGATGAATTTAGGGCTTTGCAATGTTTAGAGAATGAAGTTAATTTAATTATAAGGCCCGCAGATAAGGGTGGACGAATTGTTTTATTAGACAGCCCTGACTATGACACTTTGATGTATGAAATGCTTAATGATAGCAATTTTTATCAGATTGTTACATCAATACAAGTAAAAGAGATGGTAATTAATATTCAAGAGTTAATCAAGCAGTTGGGGGATGCAAGTATTATAGATGCTGAACTTGTTAAATATTTTACTATAATCAATCCCATTATTCCCACAATACAAGGACTGCCAAAAATTCATAAGTGTCCATATAGGCCCCCTATGAGGCCTATAGTTGCTGGGAGTGGTTGGAGCACAGAGCCAATTTCAATTTTCTTAGAAAAAAACTTTAAAGTTCTATTAGATGGTTCTATTTTCATTTTAAAAGATACTGAGCATTTTTTGCGTGACTTATATATCAGTTTACAAATCAAGGTTTTCTATTTGAGAATATTGTTTTTGTTACACTGGATGTGATTTCATTTACTGTTATTCCGAATGGAGCTGGTATTAAGAGCTTAACTGAATTTATGGAAAGGAATGGGACTTTTAATGCTAAGAAAATTGAATTGATTCAAACACTAATGAATATTGTGCTTGAAAATAATGTTTTTGTATATGGTGATACCATTTATTGGCAGAGAAATGGTGTTGCAATGGGGAGTTCTTGCTCAAACAATTATGCAAATGCAGTTATGTCCATCTGGGAAACTGAACACTTGTTAGGAGGTCCATACAAAGATTTTATATTATTTTAGTGAAGGTTTGTGGATGACCTTTTTCTTTTATGGAGGGGGTCTATCACACAACTAATGGAGTTTGTTACATTTATTAATGGGTCATCTACCTTCCTAAAATTTACTTTTAAATGATTCAGTTGAAGGTATTAGCTTTCTAGACGTGTATGTAGAAAAAGACAATCTGCATAGAATTACTACAAGGATGTACAGAAAAGAATGTTATGCTAATAAAATATTGAGTAGGGATAGCATGCACCCTAACTATATTTTTAGAAATGTAGCTCAGAACCAACGTTTAAGAGCTTCCAGATTAAATGTGAAGAATGATAAATATGAAAAATGAATAAAAATAGCCTCAGAACATTTAGAGAGAGGCTATGGAGAAGGGATGATTTACAATAATATTGCACAAGTTAGGAAACTAAGAGGAACAAGAGCTAAACCTTATTTATCAGAGAGATTAAGAAGTTATGTCTTACCATAACGATCCATGTGAATTGTTCATCTCGCCTTTGTTCTTACACACGGGTTCGGAGCCGATCGCTCCGAGTCGGCCGCATCACTAGCTCGCATCTTCGAGAAAGCTCGAGGCACAGTAATATCCCATGATCCTCCGGTGTTAACCCTCAGATCTAGTTTGCTATACCAGAAGAATCCCTCTAGAAACATGTCTAAAAACCCTACTGCCAGGTAGAGGACAAAAGATGCCATTATTGATATTAATAATATGTCAACCATACCTAGAAAAGGCTGAAAAGGAATCTAATCAAAAAACCGTTCTCCCAGACCGTAGGACGGGGGATGGAGGGGGGGAATGTAAGAACAAAGTCGAGATGAACAATTCACATGGATCGTTATGGTAGACATAACTTCTTAATGTGAAATTGCTCAATCTCGCCGTTTGTTCTTACACACGGGTAGAGTCCCTAGCTCCTTTTTTCCCGGGTGGCTCAAGGGAGAACATTCCTGAGTACAGTGGAACCAAACGTCGCCCTGTCCCTGGAGTTCTTGTCTAGCTTGTAGTGGGCGATAAAGGTATGTGGTTTTGCCCAAGTTGCCGCTGCATAAATGGTATCTAAAGGCAGACGAGCGGTATGGGCTGAAGAAGTAGCAATCGCCCTTGTAGAATGAGCTCTGGGTTTGAAAGGAAGTTGTTGTTTGGATTCAGCATATACGAATTTTATGCAATCTGAGAGCCATTTGGATAAGGTAACCTTCGTTACTGCCTGTCCTTTTCTTTGGTCCGCATATGATACAAAAAGTTGATCCGACTTTCTGTATTCTTTTGTTCTATGCAAGTAAAATCTTAGTTGTCTGTGAACGTCTAACTTATGCAATGTGTATTCCAGCTTATTGGAATGATTTTTAAAGAAGGTAAGCAGTTCAATAGATTGGTTGATATTCTGAATCGAACAAATCTTCGGCAGAAAAGATGGATTGGTGCGCAAGGTTACTCTATCCGGATGAAAGATCATGTACGGGGGTCTGCTAGATAAAGCCTGTAACTCTGAAACCCTTCTGGCTGACGTGATGGCAACCAGAAAGAGTGTTTTCCACAAAAGCAATTTTAACGAAGTTGTGGTTGCTGGTTCAAAAGGGGGTAACATGAGTTGTGACAACATGAGATTAAGATTCCAAGGTGCTATTGGATTACGAAAAGGAGGACGGAGATGAAAAGTACCTTTCATGAAGGCTTTACAAAGCCTGTGAGACATAAGAGAACCATCCTTACGGCCAGTATGAAAATTGGATATAGCGGCCAGTTGAACTCTTATAGTGGATGTTGATGCCCCTTCTTGAAAAAGAGAGGAAAGGAAATCTAGTATCTGGTGTACTGGGGACCCGAATGGGTCTATACCTTGTTTGAGGCCCAGTGCACAAAACGGTTCCATTTGCTAATGTACAGTTTTCTTGTAGATGGTTTGTGAGAAGATACAATAATTTGTTGTACTGCAGGAGATAGTAACTCCGACCTGGCTAAGATGGGAAGCGGAGCAGCCAAGCTGTTAGTTTGAGGGACTTGAGGGAGGTGTGAGGAACTCCCGACGAGTGTGTCAACAGATCTGGTTCCGGGTCCAGAATCCATGGTTCCTCCACTTGATGGGATTGAAGGAAGGGAAACCAGATTTGACGAGGCCAGAATGGTGCTATCAGTATTATGGTCCTGTCCAGACATTTGGCTTTCTGCAAAAACCTGGGAATTAGTGGAACAGGAGGAAAAGCATAAAGGAGACCCGGGGGCCAATTGTATACCAGTGCGTCCCTGGGGACACCCCCTGGGGGGGTAACATGGCAAAATAGCTTCTGCATTTGGCATTCAAAGGGGATGCAAACAGGTCGCAGCAAGGCTGGTTCCATCTGCGGAAGATCTCTTCCGCTACTTGACGCTTGAGGGACCACTCGTGAGGGAACAGGATGGCTCTGCTCAACCTGTCCATGATTACATTGGAAATCCCGGGATGTGCGTTGCTATCAGAAAGCGTCCGGTGGACTTTGCCCATTGCCAAATTCTGAGGGCCTCTCTGCATAAAGGGTAAGATCTGGTTCCCCCTTGCTTGTTTATGTACCAGACTACTGACATGCTGTCTGTCTGAACTGTCACTGTTCTCCGAAGTAAGGACTCGTGAAAGTGTTGCAACGCTAGAAACACTGCCCTCATCTCTAGAACATTGATGTGCAGATTGTACTCCAAATTGGACCATTGACCTTGGACTGTTTGTCCCTGAAAGAATCCCCCCCACCCTATCAGGGAAGCGTCCGTGGTTAGAGTTGCTATCGGACTGGGTAATACAAAGGGTCGTCCTAGTGTTAGCTCTTGACTGTGTATCCACCACAAGAGATCCTTCTTGCAATAATTCGTGATCCAGATTTGGTGAGACAGTGGAAGTTGTAGATACGACCATTGGGCGGACAGCATCCATTGAAGAATCCTCATGTGCATTCTGCCTAAGGGAACTACCAGAAGGGATGCTGACATCAAGCCTAGCACTCTTAATACTTGTCGTGCTGAGACTCTGTTGTTCTGAAGCAGGAGCGAAATTTGGTGCCTGAGGTCTGATACCCTTGATGGGGGGAGAGTAACTTGAGCCAGGGAGGTATCTAGCTGTGCTCCTATAAATAAGATACGCTGTGATGGCGATAAGACAGATTTTCCAAAATTCACCGTTATGCCTAGTGAAGAGCAAAGATTGATGGCATAGTCCCTGGCTTGTAGCAGACGACACTTGGTGGTGGCGGAAAGGAGCCAGTCGTCTAGATAAGGAAACACCCGGAATCCCTTTCGTCTCAAGTGAGACGCTACTACTGCCATGCATTTGGTGAACACTCTGGGGGCTGAGGTGAGACCAAGGGGCAGAGCGCGAAACTGGAAATGACTGGCTCCCAGCCGGAAGCGCAAATGATCTCTGGACGCCCTGGCCATTTTTATATGGTAGTATGTCTTTGAGATCTAAAGAGCACATCCAGTCGCCCTTTTGCAGAAAATGGAGGCTTGACTGAAGCTTGACCATCCTTTTCCTTTTTTACAAAGGTATTTAACTTGCTGAGGTCTAGAATTGGCCTCCAGTCCCCTGTTTTCTTTGGAACTAAAAAGAACCTTGAGTAAGTTCCGGATCCTATTTGGTCCGCTGGGACTTGTTAGATGACTCTGTTTTCGAGCAACCTTTTTATTTCTATGGTTGCTTGATCTCGCAGACTGGGTGGAACATCTGGGAGTTTTTTGGAGTTTGGTGGTATTGTTATGAAGGGGATGTTGTAGCCTCTGGTAACTATGCTTTTTACCCAGTAATCTGATGTAAGATTTAGCCAGGCCTCTGGGTATAAAGCTAAGCGACCCCCGACTGCCTCCAGAGCAGGACAGTCGGGCCTGCACTCAGGAGTGCTGGAAGGGTTTTCCAGAGAACGTCTCTCTGTCACCCTGATTTTGCAGACCCCTCTGCCGGCTGGGCGGCGTCTTCCATTTCTTCCCTCCTCTGCCTCTGGAGGCGTCACTTTGGGTGTTGAAAGATCCCTGAGTCTTTCGGAACCACATTTTTCCTCCTCATTGCCCTTTAGGGTAGGGCCTAGATGGAACGGAAAAACGGACCCCTACGGCAGACAGGGTCTTCCCTTCTTGTTCACACCTTGTGAGAGTCTCCTTTACTTTGGGCCCAAACAGGAGGCACCATCAAAGGGCATTGGCAAAAGAAGACTTAAAGGTTTCCATAAAGGAGCATAAGCGCAACCAGGATTGTCTTCTCAGTGCAATCGCTGAAGCTGCCGCTCTACTCGATCCTTCGCTGCGTATGAAATCAGCCTCATGGACGAGTTGACTATGGAATTTAGGGTGTTAAGTTGCGCTGTCACTTTATTGGCGACAGCAGCATCTGTGTGTCCCTGAAGAGTATCTCCTAACTCTTTAATGAGATCTCTTTGTAAACGCGTAAAATGCGTAAGGTAGTTGAGCGATCGGATGGAAAAAGTCACGAACTAAATATGCGCTTGCCATATCTGTCCATTGTCCTAGAATCCTTATTAGGAGGATGGACAGAGGAAGATGATTCAGACATCTCTTTCTTAGTGGCCGCCACCACCATAGTGTCTACGGGAACTCCTTTAGTAAGGTAGGCTTTATCTTGAGGAGCTGTCATATATTTGTTTGGTTTACGTGGGACTGGTTCCACTGTATCAGGTGTTTCCCAAGCCCTCCGAGCTACTAGGTCCATAAGATCGTCAAAGGGAGGAGTCACCCAGGAGGTAGAAGGTTGAGTCCCAAATGCCTTCAGTAAAACCAATTCATCCGCAGAAGGGGTAAGGGTTTGCCAGTCCCCTCTTTGCTTCAGGATTTCCAAAATGTCTGCAAGGAGACATCCTCAGAGGTGGACCTTGGGGACCCTTCTGCTTCATCTAAATCAGTATCAGATGTAAGAGATTCTGAGGGGAATCTATGTGCCTCCTCTTGCACAGTCGCTCGGAACATCCTCAGTGGGAGCTTCTGGGGATGCATCTGAGGAACCAGAGTCTCCCTGTGGGGATTTCTGAGGCATTGGGTCTCGACGCTTGGTAGGTACCGAAGGTACAGAAGCAGAACGCGGACCTTTTGGGGAAGGAGATAAAGAAGCCGATGAAGTCAGTGTCTGATTCGACAAGACCTTCCTTATGATGTCAAAGGCACCGTGCCCCGACCGAAGAGCTGACCCGATCCGAAGAAGGAAGTTTCTCGGGATCGGAACCACGGGCTCCGACACCGAGGACGGATCCGAACTAATCTGAGCCGAGGCACCGAGGGAAGAGTCGGAACCGAAACCTCGGTTCGACTATCCCCCGAACCCAGGAAAGACGTTCGGCCCGAGACTCTCCGGCTGGTTCCGAAGGAGTCGAGGTCAACGGAGCCGATAGCACTACTGGAGGCTTCGCACCGAGGGCTCTACAATCATCGGTTCTTCGACTCTAACACCGATGACTCGACGGGTCTCGGAGGAGGAAGTGTCGAGGAGTTGGAATGGCTTCAGTTTGAAACCAACTGGGACGAAACTTCAGTAATTTTGAAAAGCCGAGTTCTCCATAAGCTTCTGTACCACTCTGTCCACATCGGAGTCGGAGATGGGCCTCGAAGAACGGGTCGAAGGAATCAAAGCCATCACCGAGCGAAGGATAGTAGATGGTGGTACCTCTGTTACCGGCTCCAAGACCTGAGCCTCGTGCAGAGATAAGTCTCGACACTCGGCCCCGAAGTCATAGGAGCCGGTGTCCGAATTTGAAAAGAAGTGCTCGGAGCCGATGACTTGGGCTCCGACACTCTTGAAGACTTTGATCCCTTCGAAGACTTCGAAACCTGTTCAGCCTTATCTAGGGCTTCCTGAAATTCAGGTTTGATTAAACTAACTTCCTGCGTCTTTCCATCATGACCCTCCCACTAAAGGAATGACAGATAGAACAGTCTTCCTGCAAGTGGAGAGGGCCAAGACAATAGACGCAGGAAGAATGGTTGTCAGTAATGGACATCTTTTGTCCACACTGACACCTCTTGAACCCACTTTTCATCTTTTCTGACATTACTAAGAAAAGAAAAAATTTACAACTACCAAAAAACCAGTCTAAAGTATATAAATATAAAAGTTTAGCAAAACACACCACAGCACACTGATATATTGAAATAAACAGAAAAAAGATTAATTTTCTTCAAAGAATTGTTAAAGACAAAAAAATGGCCTAAGGCCCTTACTAACTTTTAAAGGTAAAAATCTACCTAACTAGTTCACACAACTATCTATCTATATATATATATAAGCTATTAAATATAAGAAAAAATATCACTAAAATTATCAAGAGATATAGCAAAAAATAGTAAAAAATTGTACTAGCCCGAGCCTCACGAAGTGATCTGCTGCTAGCGGCAAACTAGATCTGAGGGTTAACACCGGAGGATCATGGGATATTACTGTGCCTCGAGCCAAGATGCGAGCTAGTGATGCGGCCGACTCGGAGCCGAGGATCGGCTCCGAACCCGTGTGTAAGAACAAACAGCGACATTGAACAATTTCACATCAATAGTTAATAAACAGACACCTGATAACAAATTGAGAATATGTATCCCATATACTACTGATATTAAAAAATATACATCTATTATTAATGAGCATTGGAATATTCTTGTTACTGATAGTCAAATAAGAGGCCTAGTGGGAATAAAACCTCAATTTTCATTTAAGAATAAGAAAAATTTGAAGAGAAGGCTATGTACAAGGAGAAATCAAATATAATGAATTTGTTTATGGGACAAAACCATGTGGTAGCTGTAATTTTTGTAAATGGATAAATACAGATCTATATTTTAAACATCCTGATACTGGATATATATTTGATATCAAAGTGGATGTGACCTGTGACACGAGGCATTTAGTCTATTTAGCTAGCTGTTTGGTATGTACAATTTTATATGGTAGACACACTGTTT
>NC_056725.1:1624776002-1624783502 GCF_019279795.1 Protopterus annectens
AAACATATGTAACAGTAAGCATAGGGAGTGCCTGCTGGTGTATGCAGCTCCCAGCATAGGAAATGTATGTTTCTATGTACAGATGTAATATACACACACACACACACACACACACACACACACATATATATATATATATATATATATATATATATATATATCTATGTGTATAGATATATATCTACATCCATGAAATATATATATATATATATATATATATATATATATATATATATATATGTGTATAAAGAATGGATGTTGTAACAAGGGATGTGAAGGGAATAAAGAGCAATTTTGGTATTATATAGTGCTTTCAGCGTATATCATAAAAAGCTGCCCAGAAGTGAGCAGAGCACCACTACACACACCACAGTCAGGGTTTTAACAGTGGGAGTAACATTGTTGAAATGCTAAGTCTACTTTACACACAGATGGAATGTAGTCCCATGCTGGGACCTCCAAGAACTGGAAAGCGCAAATGGCTGGATTCCATAAACCCAGGAAACGCACGTATGTGCAAATATACATGGTGGGAGACCCTGTGAATACACGAGGTGAGACAAAATGTGTGTAGGGCCCCAAAAGCTCTGGAGAGGGCAATGTGTAAAGGTGTGTCATAGCTGCGATAAGAAGTGGATAATGGATGTAACGCATTTAAATTCAACAAGGGTGGAGTGGAGGAACTATGGGTATGCAGTTAAGGATCCAGGCGTGCCAGGGTTGGATGAGCCAGTTCTAATGGACCGCCCCTTGGAGGTCAGCTAGGTCATAATAGGTATATATATGCATGTTCACATGCAGACAATATGTTGAAGTACAAATTCTGTAACACATGCATTCCATTAGGAATGTGCACATACAAACATAGACAGTAGATGGAATTATAGGCTGTGCAGAAGAGAGACGGGTCGAATCACACTATCACATTCCAGTTACCATCAGGACTCTGTACACGAACATATTGCGACATCTGTCCACTGTATAACATACTACATACCGATTACAAGATAACTGAAGTGAAGTGTTGGTGTTAAAATGAATAAGGCACTAGTATGCTGGTGAAGCATATATTAAACACCATTACGCATGTGTAAGTGCTTTTGAGCGGGTGTTAAATAAATTTGTTAGAGTCAGACTGTAAAAATCATTGAGTTATTCAAAAACAATATCAATCAATAACAAACAATAATGCAGGAGATCTCAGATATCTTAAAGCTCTAATGTACATTAGGAGCCAAAAAACCATACACAAGTTTGTACAGAATTTTGTCTGATTTATTTCGGAAAAGGACACTGACTTTATACATGTCATTATCAGTTTTGCCCACCTCACTGGTGTGGTCAGTGACAGGGTCTTTACATCATAGTAATTCATGAAAAGTGCTGAATTTGTGTTTTTCAAAAAGTCTTTTTCCCATGAGAATGTTACAGCCTTGCAAGCAGCTGGTCAGTCACGATGACCTCCTGAGGATGTAGCCAATTCAAGGTTCTCTGATTAGTTCAAATACAATAGATGTATGTCTTCCTTAATGCCTCCCTTTGTCTTTCTCGTTCCCAGCTGCGCACTATCAGAGATAGTGCGCACAAGGCTATTCTCCTGGTGGAAGCAGGAAAGAGGACACATGCGAACAGATTTATTATTTTCTAACTTTGCAAAATAATCTTTACTTGAAAGACATGAGCCAGGCTGTGTTTGCAAGCTGCCAAGGTCAAATTTCTGATTACACTGCAGCTTGTGCTTCAAGCAATAATATGCAGGTTTATTTCTACTATTATTCTAGTAAGACAGAATTAAATGCATTACATAAACTTTGTTCTCTATTATGGATTTAAGTACATTTATTCCTAACTAAAGCACACATTTCTCTATATATTTGATCACACAACTTATATATGTTTGAATGTTTAAATACACATCTTCCTAAGCAGCACACATTGTAAATATATTTTTCTAGGCAGCATGTATGTAAATATATTTTCTAAGCAGCATGTATAGATTTTTCTAACATTCTCCCTCCTCTTAATGCATTTAATGCTATTTGAAACATAAACAGTATTAGTTCATTTCTTAGCCTTTTCCTTTCAAGGACTTTCAGCTAAGTAAGTCATTTGTTTTATATTTCAGATAGACTTTCACTTGGTATCAACAAATTCAATTCCATATCTTGGTACATGGTTTCAGTCACTGATACATCAACTAAGTCTTTAACTAATTTTTTCACACAGGGTATCCCGCAGCAGACACATGCTCCAATTATGAGCAGTACCACACAAATTGCGATCAGAATGTTCATAAGGACCGACCCCCACCCCCCAAACAGATTCTGGAAAAAGTTCGTCAGTGGGTTTGGGCCTGGTTCTGCCATTGCTGATACTTGCTGAATTACCTCCAGGTGATCATTAATTTCATGCTGGTTGTCTGGAATGTACGCACAGCATTCTTCTTTGATAAGCGCGCACGTACCACCTCTCGCCGCTAGGGTGAAGTCGAGAGCCATTCGGTTCTGTAATACAACTGTTCTCATTGCATTCATCTCATCAGTCACAAGTTCAAGAGCGGAAAAAGTTGCATTGCTCATTACTTCGAGAAGTTTTGACAATTTTCTCAGTTCCCAAATCGATTTGACTGCTCCATAGGTTGGGAATATTCCAGCCCAGGATATAACACTGTCACTCAAGTCCATATGGGTCAATTTTTCTTTGTCCTTCACAGACGAATGATCCTTCCAGCTTGCTTCAATCTTACCCACTGGATTAGTAGGTTTTCTGACTGTATTTTCGGCTTGCTGAGCTACGTCTCTCACATTACGTATTTTACCCAGGGGCAATTCTGCAGTATGTCTTATGGCTGGAACCAGATAACCCAAAAAACAACTGCCGGACCAATTCTCAGGTAACCATTTATAGGCCTTTTTCCCACAAACAAAGTAACAGTTTTCTACTTTTGTACTGATGCGGGTTAACCCTGAATGAAACATTTTCTTATCTATAACAGAGAATTGTCTATATATTTCAGGAGATTTTTGCACATTTCTCAATGTTGTTTTCATCTGCTTAAATATGAATCATAATTTGTGCTACAACTAGTACCTTGGTCTATGGGTTTTATATAACATTTGTAAGACACAGTTATGTTACAGTTACTCCAACCAACCTGGAGTGTATCATTTTTAACAAAACAAACAATTCCTTTCTGAGTAACAGGCAAATATAATGCCACTTTGTCTTGTGATCTTACAGTGCCTGTATCAAACAATAAGTTTTCCCAAGTTTCATTTATCCCCAAAGGGACAGCAGACATCAAAAGTCCTCCATATGCTGTGGGTATTGCAGTACAAACCCAGCAATTTGAAACGTTCATAGTCTCTACATAAACTCGTTTCATAGCCAGGTATGTGTTAAAGTTTGGGTGCCAGTCTACAGCCAGTCCTTCATCACGTTTTATTAATTTCACTTCTGTAGTTATATGCAAGAAAAACCATAACAACAAAAAGGTTACTACAAACATAGTTATTAAGTGTATGATCAGTAGGCCAGTGAACCAGTGTCTCTGGGGTTGTTTCACATTTTTATTCATTCTGCCTCTGGCCATCCTGTTCCTGTGGTATGTCCAAACTGAATTTCTTAACAGGTTTGCAATGGGTTAAATGAACCCAAGATGATCTCTCAGCAATTTTCACTGCAGTGGGTGTTGCCAATAGTACCTGGTACGGACCTTCCCACTTTGGACTCGCCCAGTTCTTTTCTTTATGATTTTCAGCCAAATCCAGGACCCCGGGGTCAGCACGGCTTCTGGTTTTGCTTCTTGTTTATCTGAAAAAGAGTTCAACTGCAAAACAGTCTTATTTGTTAATAACTTTTCATATAACTAGCTAATGAGCCATCGGCCTCCAGCTCTGCAGGCATGAGGGCCTTCCATTGTGGCACATAATATGCCCTTCCAAACACTATTTCAAAAGGGGTCAAGCCCTTTACATTTGGAACAGTTCTCATGCTCAGCAGTGCTAAAGGCAGACAGCAAATCCAAGTCTTTTGAGTCTCACTCATTAATTTTCTCAACTTGTTTTTCAAGATTCCATTGTACCTCTCCACCAGTCCTGCTGACTGAGGGTGATAAGCACAATGGTTTTTCAAAGAAATCCCAAAAAATCTCCCAAGCTGTTGGATTGTCTGATTCACAAAATGTGTCCCATTGTCACTATAAATTCTTTCCGGTATGCCAAATCTAGGAATGATTTCTTTCACTAGGGCCTTTGCCACTGTTGCTGCATCCGGATTTCTAGTTGGAAAAGCTTCTACCCATTTTGAAAACATATCTATGATTACTAAACAGTATTTTTTCCCTTCACATTTATTCAGTTCTATGAAGTCCATACAAATAGTATGGAACGGATAGGGTGGTGTTGGAAAGCTCCCTCGCTTTGGTTTAAATGCTCCCTGTGCATGATGTTTGCTACAAATATGACATGTTGCACAAAATTTTTGTGTATAATTCGTAAATCCATATGTTTGGAATGTTTTGTTAACTAACTGTACCATCCCCCCTGTTGAGACATGGCTCTGCCCATGACTCAACAAAGCTGCATATCTAAATAAATTAGATGGCAATATGGGCTTTTTCTCTTTGGAGATGTACAGTCCCTCTTTAAGGATTGCTCCTCGTTTTATCCACTTTTGCTTCTCTGCCTTTGAAGCTAATGTTTGCATTGTTTTTAACATTTCCAAATCTAGCGTCTCAGAAGGTTGTAGTTCTTCATTTAAGAGCACAGTTTCTGGGTCTGAGGCAGCTTGCTTTGCAGCTGCATCAGCCCGAGCATTCCCTTTTGAAATTCTATCTTGTTGTTTTGTATGGGCTGCACACTTACAGATAGCTATTCTAGTGGGTAACTGAATAGAATCTAACAGGTTTAAAATCAATTGTGCATGATTAATCGGCTTGCCAGTGGATGTTATCATTCCCCTGTTTTTCCATTGTTGTGCAAAGACATGCACTGTAGAGAAAGCATACTGACTGTCAGTATATATGTTAACACATTTGCCTTTCGCTAGAGTGCAAGCACGTGTCAAAGCTATCAATTCTGCTGCTTGAGCTGACAGGTTATGTTGCAGGGGTTGTGCTTCTATGATTTCGTCATCAGTTACTACTGCATAACCCACTAGGTTTTTCCTGTAGGACCTCGCCTACAGGACCCATCCACAAAAATGTCACCTCTGCGTCAGCTAAGGGTACATCAGTAAGGTCTTGTCTGGGTGTGGTTATTTGTTCCATTTCCTGTAGGCAGCTGTGTGGTATGCCATCCACAGGAACCGGAAGTAATGTCGATGGATTTATTGTGCATCGTTCAATTGTCATATGGGGTTGACTCAATAGTATGGTCATGCAGGAAAGATGTCTGGCAGGGGATAAAAATGCTATTTTCTCTTGCAGTAAAATTATCGCAACTGCGTGAGGTACTCTCAACGTGAGAGGATGAAATAATACCACTGAGGCTGAAGCTTGCACTGCCATAGCTGCTGCGACTACCGCTTGTACACAGGGTGGCAATGATCGCGCCACGGATCTAACTGTGATGAATAGTAAGCTATGGGGCTTGCTTGCCGCCATGTTGTTGCCAGTACTGACGTCATATATCCGCCTACAATCTACAGTTTGGAAAAATCTCTTATGGTAATTGAAGCCCTAAAACTAATGATGAAACTATCAGTTGTTTTAGTCTGCAAAAGCTGCTTCTGCGGAGTCCAGTGTAGTGTTTCTTGTGCTGCCATTGGTGTTTTAAATATTAAATCAGCCAATGGAGCCGTTTTCTAAAGCATAATTGGTATCCAACTCGACAGAAATTAGTCGTTCCCAAGAAGGACATCATTTCCTTCTTGGTAGTTGGTCTAGGTGCTTGTAAAATAGCTGTTTTTCGATCTTCATCTAATGTTCTGCCTTCTTTGGATATCACATATCCCAGGTATTTAACCTGTTTTTTCCAAAGTTGCAATTTATGTTTATTCACTTTATGCCCTTGCTCAGCTAAGAATTTCAATAATGCTATTGTGTCTTCCCTACACTGTTGCTGGGTAGGGGCTGCAAGCAAGATGTCATCTACATAAAGTAGTACTTGGCTGCCCCCTGGTGGAGAAAAACCCTGCCAGGTTGCTAGCCATTTCTTGTGCGAATATCGTTGGACTTTCACTATATCCCTGTGGTAGTCGGTGTGTATACCTTTTGCCCTGAAATGTAAATGCAAACCAATGCTGGCTGTCAGGGTGGATAGGTATTGAAAAAATGCATTGCTAATATCTACCACGGTGAAATATTTTGTTGGGCTTCAAATCATTTAATAAGGTATGTGGGTCTGGCACCGTAGGTGCTCTTGGTATTGCATCATTTACAGCTTGTAAATCTTGTACCATCCGCCATTCCCCGTTTGCTTTTTTCACAGGAAATAGAGGAGTATTACATGGTGAATCTAAAGATTCCACCAGTATCCCTTTCTCAAGTAATGCCATTATGATAGGTTTGATTCCCTGTTCTGCATCCTTGCTCAAAGGATATTGTCTTTTCCTTGGTCTAAAGGCTGATTTTGGTGTAATAACTACTGGCCCTGCTGTACGAATAAGTCCTACATCTGATTTTCCTGTTGACCAAAGAACATTTGGTATTTCACTCAAGGCTTTTTCTTCTTCTATCAAGAACGCATCAGCTGTCTTCACTCTGTTGTAAGTGTACAGCTACGTGCTTAGATAACCAATTCAGTTTCTGTTTCTGTACTCCTAAGTCCGATAATTCTGAGTCAGTTAGTCTCTCCCATCCTGTTACTTTGTCACCCAAGTCTACCCACCTAACATTCTTGTTTTTGGTTAGGCTAACGTGTGGTAGTTTATTGGATTTGTACAATTCCAAAAACTCCTGAGGTAACGAACAACTCACTACACTGTTGCCCTCAGTGTCCCAGTATAGGGTCCGTAGTATCAGTCTATTTGCAGGATTCCTGAACAACTTTTGTTCGTATTCTTTATCAGGTCCTGGTGCGTTACAATAATATAGGGTACAATGTAATAAATGTTGCTGGTCAATATCGAGGGGAGGCACCTTGCTGGTGGCTACATTCATCAGTTCCTTGGTCACTGCCCCTGGACCGGTTGTAACCAGATCCTGGCTGTACCAATAATAAGCCTCACCCTCCGACCGTACTACAAAGGTATCAGTTTGTCTCTGTGCCTCCATACCGTTCATGGTAGGGACTACTGCTATGCCAAAAAGTTGCATAAGATCTCTTCCTAATAAGTTCATGGGGCATTTGGCAGAAAGTACTATTTTACTTCTTTGGGTCATGCCGAGACGGGTCAGTTATTGCTATATCATGGAAAGTGGTTCCCTGTACAACTGTCCGTTTGCTGCTTTCACTAATATGTAATCAGGTGACTCAGAATGTTCCGGTAACTTTGAAGGATGTATCAAAGTTCGTGATGCTCCTGAATCACACAAAAATTTGACTTCTCTCCCTTCTA
>NC_056725.1:1624788502-1624796299 GCF_019279795.1 Protopterus annectens
AGGTGGTAACCCTAAAGTCCCACCTTGGCCAATTGAAATGGTGGCAAACCTATAATAGGTATGCGGTTGCATGAATTGGCCAACGGATGTGGCTCCCACAACCCAACTTCTTGTCTATATTGAAGAGTCTCGGTTCCCATGTATCAGCCAGATGGGAGCAGATTGTATGAGGAACACACAAATATGATTAAATCACTGTACAGGCCACTGATTCTGTACAGTCGAATGCCATGCTGTCACCTAATGGGCAGTGATTCCTGATACTGTAGTCATGTAGTCTGATGTAATAGGCATCACAAGGTGGGAGCAGATTATATGAGGAAAACACAATTAATATAATTAATTCACTAGACAGGCTGCTGATTCCGTACAGTCAAATGCCATGCCATTGCCTAATGGACAGCCATTCCTGATACTATAGTCAGGAGTGGCCTTAGGTCAACTGGTGCCCTAGGCAAAAGGGCATAACGGCACCCCCCACCACACCATCCAGTGCCCCCATCCTGGTTTACCTACACCAAATAAATACTGGTAAAGTGCCCCTACTAAAGCAGTGCCCTAGGTGGCCGCTTAGATGGCCTATGCCTAAGGCCAGCTATGACTGTAGTCATGCAGTCCGATGTGATAGGCATCACAAGGTGGAGCAGATTGTATGAGGAACACACAAATATGATTGATTCACCAGACAGGCCGCTGATTCCATACAGTCAAATGCCATGCCGTCGCCTAATAGGCAGCCATTCCCGATATTGTAGTCATGTAGTCCAATGTAATAGGCATGACAAGGTGGGAGCAGATTCTATATATGATTGATTCACTGGACAGACTGCTGATTCTGTACAGTCGAATGCAATGCCGTTGCCTAATGGGCAGACAATCCTGATACTGTAGTCATGTAGTCTGATGTAATAGGCATCACAAGGTAATATTGTGGTCCTTGCTCCCACCCAGGGGTGGGAGGGCAGATGCAAGCACCAATATCGGAGCATTTACAAGTGTGGGAATGAGTGGGTTTAAGTGTGTTTGGCTACCAGTATGTGAGTATTGCACTGGTAAAGCAATGTAGAGGCTAACCGAGTGTAAGAGGCTGTAACCAGAGGTCAGCAGTGCTTAACACTGCACAAACCCATGCACACCCACTCCCAACTACTTTAATGTGCCTTACTCCCTCCGTATCCAATGGGATTGTTCTGTCCTGCAACCAAATAAACGTCCTTTGCAAGGGTCGGAACCAGGACCCTGCGCACACAGCTAATGTGTATTACTAATACGCCATGGCAGATATACAGACAACAGACAGTACCACAAACATATCATACAGCGTACTCATTCAACAGTATAGGAATGTATCCCATCATGTAGATGTATATGTGAGTGTTTATGTTCAGCATATAGGTACATACATATATAGAGATGTATCAGGAACATACCATGTGGCAACAAAGCATTACAAACGAATGAAACAGGAAACATCAGCGATGCCTGTATTATATAGTAGTGTTGCTCTATGTGATCATAAGACTCCCTCAGACAGATATGTATCATCCATACACGCAAATAGTTGTACACTGGCTGTATACATCACTCTGTGCATGTAATGTACATTAACACAACAGTACCTGTCCAATCATTATGTGTGAACAGTACTCTTGCAAGGTGCTGTGTGCAACATCATCATCATCATGATAAAGGTAAATGGGGTAAGCATAGAGGGACCGGTAGTGTTGTGTGTACAATGGGGTCATCCTCATCACGTGTACCTGGACTAAGTAGGAGTGATGTGCATACCAGGATTGTGCGCCTGAGGGACAGGGGTGAGGATAACAGGAGTATGTTGTGATGCATATTAAAAGGGTTTCATGTGTCCAGTGGGCACGTGTGTGTAATGGACAGCTATGTATAGGGCAGATGTTGTCCTAGGAGCCAATTGGCCTTATGTGTCTGTAGGTGAAGGTCAGATGTTGGGGAAGGAGTGTAGGTATGGCCGTGGAGGATAGGTAGGATCACAGAAAAGACAGCATACAGGGTTGGTATATGACACATGTGAGCGGGATACACCCTGGATGGGGATGGGTCTTTGGCATTCAAAAACCCATGGGAACAGTGGGATGGAGGTCCCCAGCCATGGGCAACTGTCACTGCACTTAGCTGCAAAGGAGGCAGTGCTGGGGGCTGTCCAGGAGGGGCAGCATCACCCTGTAAATGTGACACTCTGCCCTTGAACTGGCATATCTGGCTTTGGAACCCCTTAGAGAGCCACCAACACTGGGACCGCATGACAGCAAGATATGTACCTGTCTGGTGCTGCTCTCAGGGAGGACATGTTCCATCCTCAGTGGTGGTGGTACCACCAGAAGGTGGTGCAGAGCCAACAGAGGTTGATGTCTATGGCTGGGCCCCAGATGTGCTAGTACCCAGTGCCATGGTCAGCTGAAGTGGGATAGGAGGTTCTGCTGAGACCTCCCAACCCATTCAGCCTATGGTGTTGCATTTTAAACCCACATATGGTTTAGTGATAGACAACAGCATACAGGATTACCTACAACAGTATGCATAGATATCACCAGCAACCCAACACAACAGATGGTATATATTTGCAGATGGAGCACAACACATGCATATATACTGCATGCCAACTGTACAATGTGTAGTAGACGTGTGACTGCAGCTATGAACAGTTGCCCATTATTGAGTTATTACTGGGAACCCCACACAGTGTCTTTCATACCACTGTCTCATGTGACACATGTCCAGTCAGGGATGCAATGGCTGTAACACATCCCTATCGTCATGTACTGTCTGCAATCCTCACACCATGCTTCTGCTGTGCACAGATGTGTGTTCAGTGTGTATCACCGGAAACAAATGGTTGCACATACTGACCAGTTCACAGATGGCCGTACAGATGGGGGTCCCTCTTGAACAGAGTACTGTCATGTCTGCATTATAACATGCAGAATAGCCATTACCACACACATGTTAAACAGGCAGTAGTCTCAATGCAGCATAGCTACACTTACATGCTGTAGTCATGTGTGGCACATCACCCTCCTGTCTGTAAGCTTTTTCCCACTGTCGAAATGATTGAGGTACACCCAGATATCATCTGTGATGCCACGTCAGAGCACCACATCCAGATACCACTCACAGCGACTGCCATGGCCAGATAACAACGTGTTTCCCTAGATAGTGTACTGTGTTTATCATGTGGATGGCTATGGGAACACCATCACAGCTGTACCACATGCAATCAGCTAGAGGAGGACTGCAATAGGTGCAGAGGCCATCACCTGACCATGTCCATCACTTACAATTCACATGCTGCTGCTGTGCAGGTGTACTCCTTCACATCCACCAGAGAGTGCGTGGGTGGGACAGGCAAAGTAAACCAGGGAAGGACTTGGAGACTTAACCATAAACATCATCTGCCACACGCCGAACAGTACAAGGGTCAAACCCCTGACTACTCATTACTATTACATGTGCATGATTTTACTACATGTGCAAAAATGTGACTTTGCTCTGCTGTAAGAACATATGTGTGTAGGTGAGTGACATCTGCAACCGATATAGTATTCATACATTAGGTGTGGCACACATGGCTGTCCACTTGAATGGATGCCATTGTCACCACAACCACACCCTCTAATGGACATGCATTGACACCTTTGCCAGGGCCACAAATACACAATGTAACTACTTAGTTTGCCACACTGCAGTAATGCACAGGACCACATGCACCACAGGGGATATCTGGTGGTTCTATGGGCTAGGGCATGTGAAAGTGCTTGACATCTGTTGGTATGCCAATGAAAGTTATACTGGGAGTGACTGTGGTTGGGAGCATCACAACCCACATGCAGACACAGGGTGCCAGTACTGGCATGCAGGTATGCATTGCTTCATGGGTGTGTATTGGTTGGCTGTGCAAGATGGCTGTGCAAGGCTGGGTGAGGGGTAATCCTTGGCATTGTGTCACCTGACAATGGGGTGCAGTGCAGGGGTGTAGTGTCTGCAATGTCCCACACAGATGGGTACTGCATTATCTGGCCTGACATCCTGGTAACCAATGTGTATGGCCATAGCTTTGTAATGCATGCCATGTCTGTGTTTGATAGTCCTTCACATGGAAATAGCCTGGGATGTGTATGCCCCACAATACTGTACAGTGACATGTACAGGTGCACCTGGTTTGGCAGACACATGTTGTGTACACAGCCTGTTATACCCAGATATGCTAATACTGGCCTGGTGTGGCAAAACCTGCTTATAGTGAGCAGGTCAGTTCTGCACCTGCATGGATAGTATGATACAGGTCTTCTGTGGTGTCAGTGGCATGGGTCCATACAGGGCATATGTGTACAGCATTGTCTGGCCTTTGTGAATCACATTTGATGGCACCACATATGTTGCAGGCATTCAGTGTGGAACATAGTGAAGGCACAATGTCTGCATATATGTGCCTATTGTACCGCTGTACAGGGTGCCATGTCCTCTGCAGGCCACTGCATTCTCAAATGCCTACTATCTGTCCTCAATGTGCATGGTACGTGCAACATAGTGGGATATCCTAGGCACGTTTGTTTGTGCATGGCACATGGATGCAGGACATATACCATGTACTAGTAGGGCTGCATACTTAGTTCACCAGGCCTTTTGCCAGATGTATGGGTATGGCTTGCCAAAACATTCCCGTGGCTGACTGACAGCTGTACTCCTCGAGAGGTGGCCAATGTGTCATAAGATGGATACCATATAGGAAAACTACAAAACCCACTCCCAAACATGTCCAGTGGTAAGACAATCATGGCCACCTTTACACAGGCTCTAACAGACAAACACACAATTGTCATATCCTGTATACAAAACCCCTACCATATCACACTGCAGCAATACGCATTTAGGCCACGCACTATGGCGAATACTACAAAGCACTGTACTTGTCTCATGCAAGCAGACACACACACACACACACACACATACACACACACACACTCTTGGCATGTGTGGGATTAGAACACTGACCTAACTACTTTACTACACTCCAGCATTATGCAGTTACAGAACGTGCTACCGAGATTACTAGGACACAGCACTCCCAGAGGTGTATTTGTAGATGGGTGATATCATCAGCCTTGCCAAAGGTGGGTATAAGAAATGTATGGAGTGTGAGCAGTCTAAAAGCATTACTCAGTCCTCAGGCAGACAGACACACACACACATACACACAAACACACACACACACACACACACACACACACACACACACACACACACACACACACGGCAAGTGTGGGACTAGAACACTGACCTAACTATTACACTACAGCATTATGCAGCTACAGAACGCGCTACTGAGATTACTGGGACACAGCACTCCCAGAGGTGGGTGTCATCATCAGCCCTGCCAAAGGTGGGTATACGAATTGTATGGAGTGTGAGCAGTCTAAAAGCAAGTTACAGTCTTCTGGCAAACGGGGACAGACATACACACACACACACACACACACACACACACACACACACACACACACACACACACACACACACACACATGCCAGTGGTGGAAACGGAACACTTGCCTATTTACAGATTACTATTACAATACTACATACTTACGAGTCACGCCACACAGACTACACATTTCAAGGCTGTCATTATGACCTAGGAATGTGGACATCAGCAGGGATGCTGGCAGTTAAGATGTACATACCTGTAAACCTGCGTGTTTAAAGTAGGAATCCATCCTGACCTGGAGTATGCCCATCTGTGGAATGGCTGACTATTACCACTATACAGGGTTACAATGGCCATGCCCATACACAGAGGCACATAACCGACACAAGGTGTCACTGGGCATGCTCACACACTTAGTAGCACAGGGCTGCTTGGAATGCACTATGTATCCATCTACACAAGGATATACTGGGCATGCTCATACACTTAGTAGCACAGGGGGCATGCTCACACACAGTAGCACAGGGCTGTTCAGAATACACTATGTGTCCATCTACACAAGGATATACTGGGCATGCTCATACACTTAGTAGCACAAGGCTGACTGGGATGCACTCTGATTCTAAACATGGAAGGCCACAGTGGCCATGCTATTACAGGTAGACGTAAAGAACACATTGTAATGGGCTCTGGTGTTAGTAGTTGTCATTGTTAGCATGAACGCTGCTCTACATATATTTGACACCGGTCTTTTACACAACATCTGCTGTCATTCAGGGATGCAATGGCTGACAGTAGACAGGCCTTTGACACATATCACATGTATCCATGATTCAAGGGAGTGGGGATAATACCCAAGTCGCATCCGCCCCCACAGTGCCATTCCAAGGTAAATGTCCTAAACACAGGATAACTCCCTGACACCTACAGGACAATTGAATTGTTTTCTTATGCTAACCACTGCTAGATGTGTAGCATCCATAATCACAGCTGGTCACTGTAGATCCAACAATGGGGAGTACTGACATCTGTGCAGTGAGAAACACCTGGCTGATGGCTCTGTAGTGCACAATAGCACTACCACAATATACCTCAGAACCTAGCACTACCACCATATACCTCAGAACTAGACATGTGGGCCATAACACAGGTACGGACTGCTCCAGGTGGTGGCCACTGGTAATGGGGTATGTGCAGGCATGGGATCTTTGTGTGGGGATGAGGGGGATGTAGCTGGAATGGCAATCAATGGCACAGTTTCAGCCCCTGACAACTCTACCTGTGCCTCAATCATACATTCATCACTGTTAGAGTCTGTGGGGACACTAACATCAGCTGTACCACAGGAGGGCAATGCTCTTGCATCACCTGTGAGGGCAGACAAGAACTGTACATTACAATCTATACAATAGACACACACACACACACACACACACACACACACACATACATGCATGTGATATGACAGAAAGCATGCAACATGCATGTGATACGGCAGACGACATGCAGCACAGACAATAATAGTGGTAGTTATCATACATCCCTGGGTTGCACACAATAGCATGCATGTGTCATAGCAGATGGCATGCAAATTACACAATCCTAGTAGTAGTTAGCGTACATCCCTGTGTTACACCATGTAGACCAGCACAGGTTAACAGTACACCTGCCTGATGTGTGGCATATGACCTTGACAATCACATGTAGTATGACATGTGATCTGCTGACGTGTGCAATGACATGCATACATGTTTAACGCAATGGTGTCCTGTCAAATATACAGTGGGGTAATGGTGTCCCAATGCAGTGTTGTCTGTCTGCCCTACAGATATACTGCACATTTAGCTGATGTGCATGGCCATTGCAGGAAATCATGAGGTGTCTCTGTTGCTATACAGTGTGAGTTACAGACACAGTTTATAGCCATGACTGTGTTCAGATACAATACATATATACTGTGGAATGTGGCCCACATCACTGATGTGTATACACACTAAACCATGATGTGGAAGTTGTGACACAGGTCACTGAAGGGTATACAAATGGCACCCCTGCACATCTGCAACCATATTGCTGCTGCCTGGCAACTATGGCCAGACATGGCAAACATGTTGGTACATGTCCCACATGACATCTGTGTACCACACACACACACACACACACACACACACACACACACACACACACACACACACACACACACGAGGAGCAAGTATGATATTGATGTCCGACACCAGCAACGAGAATGTACTGTATCTGTGAGCTGATGTGGATACTATACAGGTGACTGCTGTCATGTTGTGACACCCTCAAGATGTTCAACACATCTTATGTGAGTGG